>NC_041385.1:108932377-108951678 GCF_002162155.2 Triticum dicoccoides | reverse complement strand
CACACACACACCCACACACGCACGCACGCACACCCACTCACACACACACAAACACACACACACACACTAAGACTCCATATCTCTCTCGTTCTCTCTCTCTCTCACACACACACACACACACACTAAGAGTCCATCTCTCTCTCTCTCTCTCTCTCTCTCACACCCACACCCCACACACCCACACTAAGGGGGTGTTTGGTTCTCTAGTCCTAGGACTTTTCTAGTCCCTTGGACTTTTTGAAAAAGATTCTCAAGGAGGTGCTTCTAAGGACTTTTAGCAAAAAGTCCCCAAAAAGCCCCCCCTGTTTGGTTTGCTAGGGACTTTTTTTAGTCCCAACACAAAAAAGTCCCTGGAACCAAACACCCCCTAAGACTCCATCTCACACACACATGCTCTAGGCGGAGCATTTGTTCCTACCACCCTTCATCCAACCTTACCTGTATAATAAAAAATCACCTTAATTTACTTGTATAACATGGACAAATTCCACTTTACTTTAGTAGTCAGCAAACTTATCATCTGTACCCTTATAAAAAACGAGTTGGCAATGATGGTGTGCCTGCCATCTTGTAATATAGACCGTCGGATCTATATCTGATGGATAGAAAGCAAACTATGATAATTTTACAAAAGATACAAGCACCTCTCTCCAAATCCTTATCTCCCACAACCTCATTGCCCAGCAATTAAAAAAGGAAGTCTCTGGAACAATCTAGCATGGTGGCCACTGCCGCCTGCCGGCGATGTCCATCCCCATGCCTCCGCCCATTCCGACCACCAGTCACCACCACGCTCCACTCCTCCTCACCTTATCTCTCATCTTTCAGTTTTTCGATGACATTCTCGAGATACTAGTTTTCCCATAAAATTCTCGAGATATCATTAGTTTTTACACATGGGATTACTCCTGCATGGTTCAATCACAACAGGTGTTTTGTAAAAAAATGCATATTGATGTTCTGTGCAATGCACGAGCATCTTTCATGTAAAACTATAACGCAAATCACGAGCAGGAAGTGACATTTTTTTATGCAACCACGTTAACATGGCCACGTAAATCACTAGCTAAAGTAAATACCATTATACTTATATCCCGATGGAAAAGATTGAGTACATGTCCGAAGAGTAGAGTCGCACACACGCACTCTGTCTCTCAGAATCTCTCTCTCACACACACACACACCAGTTACCTGACGCCCACTTAAGCAGACATGTATGTTACAATTTGTGCACCCGCGTGTACACGTGATGCTGCGCATTTATTTAAGCCGGACGGCAAACCCAAACAGTAGCTGCATTCATTCCCCTCCCACCGCCTCTTTTCTAGTCGCCGTTGCCCGGTAGCCATGGCCCAGCCGAAGGTAACAACATACGCCATACTCCCGCCGGAGCGGCGCTTTAATATGGAAATTTTAGTGGTCATGCATGCATCTTTTGTGCTAGCACTCCTATATAAGGGTTGACCGGTCGCTTCCTGCGGACATGCACGGGCGGTGGAAGAGGAAGGAGAAGGGAAGCGTGCTGTGGAGTAACGTTTTTTACCATAATTTCTTAGGAAACTGAGTGCAATAATTGAGTAGTTTTGCAAACTACGAGTACTACACCTGAAACGGTTCAAAAACTATACTCCCTTGCCAGTGCGCACTTCCCACGTGAAACAATCAGCGTCACCCTGGAGCGTCAGTGCCGCATTAATGCCCGGCCAGAGCGGAGGTGACCTCTCACTGGCGCTGGCTTTGAAGTGGCGCGACGGCCGAGAGAGCGCTGCTTCCCGGTGCACGTGACTGCTCTGCGTCGAGACTGGCCATACTCTCTGTTTGGATCCATGGGTTAGAGTTAGTTTGAGCCAGTTGGGGCTCAAATAGCCCTAAAGTATCCAAGCATGATGGTTTAAATTGGAGCAAGTTGCACCGAATCCACCAAAAAAAACTATCCCACCCAAGAGGTGCTAACTGGAGATAGATCTCATTGGGACCACTGAAAAATCACTTTTCTCTCTCCATCAAGTGCATTTATTGTCAATCTAACCCTGTCACCCAAACACCTCTTTGGCTACAGTTAGTTCAGGCTTAGTCGTGAGTTAGTCTAACCTCTAGCTAAGTTAGAGTATCAAACATGAGCAGTATAGGACATGCAAGTTGCTCAAAGCATACAGTCAAATTCTTACGTGAAATGATTTTTTTTCTTTTTTAAAATGGAACGTGAAAGGAATTTTTTTTAGAATGCTCTTGGCATGTCGCTAACACGTGATGAGTTAACCGACCTCAATAGACGGCAAAAACGCCAGCCCGCCGCACTTTGAGAGAGACGAGGAGGGAGAAGCGATACAGGCTGCTGGAATACTAGAGATAGGTGTCGCACTGAAGCCAAGAAATATGGTGACGGCGTGGGTTATCCATGTACTGTACTAGTATGATGTAACTACACCGGGCTGCCATGTTTCGTACTCTTCCAGTCCACTATGGAGATGATTGGTTGATTTTATATCGCTGAATAATATTAAATATTATGAGTGCAGACGCTCCACCACAAGGTTCCTTGCTCCTTGTCGGTCGTCGGGAATCTATGTTCTTCCACTCTATTTTTTTATGTGAGCTTTGTTCATCCTTTTGCCAACACGGGAGACATCTAACATCAAGGTGCACGTGTTATGCAAGGATTGTTCCATCTATATGAAGAACACGTGGGACTGGAACTACGAGACGAACATGTACCCAGGAGTGGACGTACGAACCTGAGTAATGTAGCGCAGTAAGTGAAGTAGAAAGGCACAAATGGTTTGAACATGCGTGGCATATAGGGTGTGTTTGGTTGTGTTCTCGTCTCAGCATAGTTGTTCCCTCTTCATGCATGCTCAACTCAACGCCCATCTTCACGCATGCTCTCTTCATGCATGCTTCTAGTGTATTTGTGCTAAACTAGTGTGGACTCATGCACCCTCCATACACTCTACCAAACACCCAAAAGTGGGTCGAGAAGGGAACTCTTGGGCGGCATTTGTCTCTTACTATGTACTACCACTAAATGTTGTACGTGCAATGCATGGTGATGTTATGGAGTACGTGCCTAAGTACTCTACTACTACTATATTAGTTGGAGGCACATATTAACTTTTATATTTGTTTATGTGTATGCCCCGAGACCTTCCAACTAGACGTGTCTTTCTCTCTAGGTCGCACTTTGTATCATTCATACCACTAAGTACTACTACGTGTGGTCTCCGACCCAGAAGTGGAAGAAGTGGAGACGCTCTACCACGCTGTTTTTTTGCGGTGGGCTCTACCACGCTATTCATGTCCCACTCCTTTCGCTGACGCGTGGAACATCCAGCATGTGCCGTGTTTGGCACTCTTCGTCGTAAGAGTTGAAACACTAGCATTCATCAGAAATAAAAAATAATTATAAATCAGCAGTGATACTATTTTTTTGAGAACCAATCAGCAGTGATACTATACCACGTGGTTTCCTTGCTCCTCGATATTGGAAAGAATACTTCTGTTCGCCAACATGTGGGATGGCGACCATCCTGGTCCGCTTGCCATGCACGCAGAACTCCAAGGGAGAGTCACCCCGGTTGTTGCACCGCAGTAACATTGACTAATGAGCCGTCAAATCACAAGCCCACTTCCCACTTTGAAGTTGCTCGGACGAAGGAACCATCATGACTTCGTTGAATTCCGCTTCTTGAAGAAAACTACTGTACCAGCAGTACTGCTAGCTACAGTAGTTACTCCAACAGAGGCCTCCTTTCGTTCATAGGATAGGAATTTTATAGGAATATGAAAATCATAGGAAGTGAGATGACATGCATCTCAATTCCTATAGAGAAAGAGATGCCATTTGATGCATAGGATAGGAATTTTTTCATTTAGTCTAGGCTAATGTATTGGTAATTTTCTCTAAAAACTACAGTAGTAACTAGTAGTACTGGTACATGCTCGTACTCAGACACAGACACACACACTAACTACTAGTACTACTACTTCTCACATGCTGGCCAGACGCCGTCATTCTCCTTCCCGGCTTTGTCGGCGACACCCCATCGTGGTAGGATCTCCGCCAATCTCTCCGCAGCAGCGCGTGCGTCCTCTTCTTTCTTGCGGCGGCGGGCCTCTCTTTTTCTTGAGTGCTTTCTGACTTTTCCGCTCCCTCTGTGCGGCTTTGGCCGCCTCTTGCTCTACCGCCCATTCGGCCTTGGCATCTTCAAATTCCTCCCACATAGGTGTGAGGTTGCGAGCGGCGATGAACTGGGCATGGCGGGATGCTATCACTGCCCTACCATTTTGTGTGCGGTCGTGGGCGGCGAGGAACTCGGTGTGGCGGGATGCCATCGCTGCCTTACCAGTTAGTGTGCGGCGCGGTGGCATGAACGATGCTTGGTGAGAGCTCTAGGGTGGAGTGGCCGGACAACCGTATAGTGCATTGGTTTGTCAAGATCTCAAGGACAGAAGACGAAGGAAATTTGGATTCCCCTTCAATCCTGGTCATTTATTACCGAGTAAAATGCATTGGCGGTTATCGAACTTGTCTTGATAGCTCACTTTTATCATTGTATACGAGATATGGTGATTATACGGTCACTGGCTTAGCGTATAGCTCCGTATTTGTCTGGTTGACCAGTCAAACAGTCCGCATGCGCCTCATCAGCTCGTGTTCTTTATCTATCTATGCGGGCCTACCTGTCAATGAAGAAAGAAATATTGTAAAAACCAAAATTATGCGTATGTGGGGAATCAAACAACGAACTCGTCACTGCAACGCGCCCTCGTCAGCCAAATGAAAATGAAATACTTCGCGTCAGACACTCACGCTCACGTTGTCAAAGCATGCTAATGCATGCACGTCGCCCTCTAAATCAAAGTCCTGCTCATGGCACAACGCAAACGGTGAGCCAATCACCTGCGCGCCCCAGCGGTGCCTGACATTACCGTTTAGACGTTTGATGGAGGCCTATGCGAACGCCGAGCATGTATTCACCTGGCTCAACACCAATGGTCATACTCGGAGCGCCTTGCTCATGTATATCGTCCATCACAACGACAATCTATAAAACAGCCTTGGTAGAGAGGGTACTATGGTACGGAGTATGTACTATCGTGAGCGACCGATCTTAGTGCCACTGCACACGAGTGTGTGTTTGATCGATTCGTCCATTATTCGTAAGTTATGCATGGTTGTGTGGTGTCTAATGGTGGTCGTCGAAGGCTAGCTGGCAACAAGAGCAGTTATCAATACGTGCCGCATATGCTTCAAAGGCTCATCATCCATGAGTTCACACTTTACCACCACGCCAGCGTCTAATCGCCCTGGCCTACTGAAACCCCTTCCGTCGCTAGCACGCGCTTCCCACCTGAAATGGTCACCGTCTCTCTAGAACGTCAATGCCGCATTCACCGGACTTAACTGCAGGCGCAATTGGTGTGTCACTCACATGCGGGCCAGATGCCCGTTAGGCCCACATGTCAGTAACCCAACACATATGCAGTTGAGTCACTGAAGCAGCGTCCGCATTCCCGCCCGACGAACCTACTCCGGCGCCAATTGCCCATCCGTCTGTCACTGCTCATTGCCATTCGCCCGCTATATTAACTTGAGCCCCAACTCCTAGCCATAGCCAAATACCCACACTTATTCTCCTCCGGTCCCTTCCTTCTGTCGGCACCACTCCAACCAAGGCCTCTTGGAGCTCTGAAGCTCTCTTGGACGTACTGTTGCAGGAGCAGATGAGGGAAATCGGCGGCTCCACTCCGGGTGCGCTCCAAAGCTCTCTTCGACGTACTGTCGCAGGAGCAAATGAAGGAGATCGTCGGCACCCCCTGGCCACCCTCCGCCGCCACGACCACGAAGCCGGCGCACGGGCGCTGGCGCAGCTGGCAGCGAGGAAGAGTAGTACACGGTAGGTCGCCGCCGCTCTGGTCCCGGGAAGGCCACCGCTACTCCACTCAGTCGATGCCAAGCTTGGTGGGGTAAACATCGGCGGCCGATTAGGCGCTTGATGGCGACGTGGAGGCGGAAATCTTCAGAACCTTGTGCTCCAGAGGAGGAGGTTATCGAGGCGAATGAGGAGGAGGCAAAGGCAATGGCCGGCTTTCTCGGGTTCATGGCCGGACATGGTGGTCGGGCGCCGGCGATCGTTTAGACTAGGTTTACAGTAGGTTTTAGTACGATTTGTGCGAAACATGTAATAAATTTCGTCCAGTTTGTAGGAAAAGTTTTCGAAATGTAATGAATTTCATCCGGTTAATTTGAAATTTTCTTTGTTTGCACGAATTTCGTTCGGTTAGTTCATATAGTTGTTGAAAGGTATGCGGGCAGCATCGGATGGCATCCATCAGTGTCCTCGGACAGATGCCAATGTCAATTTGTGGGCCGGTGCTGGAGATGCCCTAACTATCATGCTATAATCGCTAACAGTGCTCCATTATTTGGCAGGGAACAGTTATCCCTTGATCAAAATCAGATCCGTGGTGTTTCGCACTCCTCTCGCGTAAGAGTATAAACTCTTGCTTACATAAAAATGGAGGTAGTGGACGGCACAGTAGCATGTCATATCACTCAAACTAGCCCGGCTAACGAGCGGGAAAGCACCGCCCTCGTCATTTTGTTCTGGATTTCTATCGATCGATCACATGAAAATGTTACGCTTCGCAAGTTCTAAAGGAAAGGGCGGCACACTTACGACTTGTACGTGTTGCACCCTCGACAGTCCGTCTCACATGCGCTCACCAGAGGGGACACACGTTGTCTTGCAATTTCACTGACATGTGGGACTGTAATTGAATAAACCGTCAATAGCCGAAATCTAATCGCTTGGCGGGCGTTGGCTGAGAAGAGAGAAACGAGGGAGGGAGAAGAGATCGCCCGCCCGACGCGCACGGACTCCAAGAAATATATGGTGATAATGTGAGGTGGGACATGCTAGAGTCCGGACCGCTTCCGGAGCCTGCTCTGGCCCCTCAAGACGCCAGCTGTCCGCCGCATGCATGCATAGCAAGTACTAAAAAACTGGGCTATAAGCCCGCTTATGTGGAGGAGAGAGAGGCATTGAAAATGTCAAGGAGTGGGCTCTGCAAGAGCCCGTCTCTACACATTCTCCTAGGTATAAAAAATAATTCTAAAAAAGGCATAAAAACAATTGTGTCTAAAAAAGAAAGGTAAAAAACATTTCAGAGGAAATAGATAGAGAGAAAGTGAGAAAAGGTTGTAACCTTATAGCCAACCTTATAGTCAACAGTATGGTAGCATTACATGAGGAAGGAGGGAGCGGTGCACATGCCAAGTTCACTGGGCTGCCGTGTTTCACACTCCTCCGTCGTAATAGTGGAGACAATAGCTTTCATCAAAAATAAACAATGAATACTCGTTGCTCGTCCTCTATATCGGAAAGAATGCTTACATTCGCCGACATGTGGGACGTCGGCCATCCTGGTCCACCTGCCATGCACAAAATTATCCTGGTTTACCTTGGTCGTACCGCAGGCCCAACCTTTCCCACTGTAAGTTGTTCGGACGAAGGAACCATCATGACTTCATTGAATTCCGCTTCTTCAAGAAAACTTACTGTACCCGCAATACTGCTACCACATGCAAAGACTGGACGACATTGTACCACGTCATATCACAGAAACCCACTAGGCCAAACTAGCCCGCCTAGGTCGGGAGTACGTCTCTGTACTGCTATGATTTTATAATGTACATCTCTGTACTTTTGCTATGATTTTCCTACCCTATGAACCAAATAAGGCCTAAATGTATCCGTGTCGACTATTGTCTGATCGATCGCTAAGCCTACAATTTTAGGAGCTAGGGCTATTGGTCGATCGATGACGGATAAGTATAAGCGTACCACGAGCTCATCAGCCCCAACGTTTCTCTTTGGTGAGTGTTTTGCAAGTACTGTAGCTCACACAGTAGCTAGCCTACTAACACCAAGAATCATCAAACAAGCCCTGCTGATATGATAAATAGTTCAAACTTACATCTAAGCATGCCATATATTACATCAAAAGCTAGTGAGGATACATATGTTTCCATAACTCGGAGAGGGTTCGCATGATTCACTATCAAACAAAAGTAGCAAGTATCGCCCACACAAGACAGTGCACTAGCCCTAAGATGGTTTGATAACACGCATCATTCTGGTAATTAAACACAGGGCAATGCAAACTACCCTGAAGGATTAGCGTGACCAACTGTTTCTTGTCATCGATCTCTCAGGCAATGACCACAGCACGGACAGTGGCATGGGAATCGATCTCTAGGGTGATGTCCACAGGACTGACCGCGACATCGGAATCGATCTATGGGGCGATGTCCGCAAGATGGACAGCGGCATCGGAATCGATCTCCGGGGCGATGCCAACAGGACGGACCACGACATCGAAAACGATCTCTAGGGCGTTGTCCACAGGACGGGCCGCGACATCGGAATCATCAAGGACGTCCATCGGCACCTGCACAACCCTAACATATTAGCAAGCACATTGCAAATAATCAAAAACCACAACTATGGTAATAAGCCATTATTTTTTACCTTGAGCAGCTCACCGAGGGATCTCATCCCTCCGGGGGCCATCTCCTCGTCCTCGATGGGGGCCATCACCTTGCCAGGGGAATACTGCTTCTCAACGGTGACTATCTCCTCAAACTCGGCCTTGAGCCTCGCATAGGTGGCCATCAGAGTTTCTGGGGTAGGCACGGTGGGGCCCTTGTTGTTCTTCCAACTTTCTTTGAGGAGTTCGTCTGCCAACGTCGTCATCTCTTTGGCGAGTGCTTGTTTCTTGGAGTTCTTCGTCTCCATGGGTTGGCCCGCCAACATGGTCAACGCGTTTGTCGGTGCTTGCTTCCTAGAGATCACTGTCTCCAGTGGGTTGTCCGCCGGCAACTCTTTGCCTAGTGCTCCAGGATCCATCAATGAACTGACAAACAAAAAGCAATTGAAAGGAAACCACAATCGCAATGAAAACGGGAAAAGAATAGGATGTGAGAATCGGTCGGTGCTTCACAAAAAGAAGATTCTTGAAATGAAAATATAGCAGCATAACTAATTCGCCCACCTTTCCTTCGTCGGTACAGAAGAAAAATGGCAGAAGTGAGTAGCCTGGAGTGAGGTTTTCTTCAAGACAGGGAAGAAAGGGCTTCAACGAGCGTTCCAGTGAAATGATAGTTGCTTCGTCTAGTCCAACTTAGAGGCCACCTTACCACTGTTGGTAAAGGTGTGGGTTTTGTGATATGACGGGTCATGATGGCCACACCGGGGTGACAGGTGAGTCTCGACTGTAGCACCTCGCTGTGATTTGGTGGATGGCACATGGGCCCGGATGCTTTGATGTCCCTCATGTAGATAGAGCGGCTAGTCATATAGGAGTGCTCAATATTGTGCACCGTGACCAAGGCAGAGAGGAAAATGAGAGAACTACGTAAGTAATGAGTGAGTTTAATTAGGGTTGTTTTGTAAAGTACAAGATACATTCCTCCCATCGCAAAATGCCTTGGTTCATGCGATTTGAGATTTGAGCCCTATAAACCGGAAGGGAGGGAGTACTGCACGCGGTGTAGTCTAGTCACTTGTTGAAATCTCTAGAAAGGCAAATACTCCTTTCCGATTTACAGGGCTATACTACTCACTCCGTCTAGGTGTGTAAGTCATCTTACGAAAACCAAATAGTCCCTAAACACTTAGGCGCGGTGCATTAACTTCTACCTTGTTTCTTGTTTCTTGACATATCAACCAATAAGAGATGGGAGGTCTGCATGCTTTTAATGACTTGAGACTACCTAACACGACATGCAGTGGCTAGTTCATTGCATGCAATGCTATTAATTAGCAAATAAACATTGGTGACCCCAGGAGGAAACGGTGCTAAGCGCGTGGACCTATGCAGAATGAGTATCAACCAATGGATGATTGAGTTTAATTGTTAAACAATTCAATGAGGGAAGCTTAGCTACAAATTCAATGACTTACTCACCTATACGGAGGGAGTAGCAAGTACTAGTACTACTACAATAGTGGGATCAAATAGCAATTTTGTCTGATGCAAGAGCCTGGCTACTATATGCTGCTCCAAGGCACCGCACCACGCGAGCGTTCGCAACTGCCACGTTCGGATTGCGCTTGGCTCTTCGCCTCTTCGACAAGACGAACAATGATGTTACTCCTACTTCTACATTATCGAATCCACTGCTGCATGTCCGTCCACCTCGTGCGGGAGGGATAGCGTGTAGCGAAAGCTTCTACTTACTGCTCCTGCCTTTGCGTCTATGACACGTGAGCCCAACAGGTGGTTGGCCCTCCTCTCATGCAGCCAAAGGCAGGTGCAGTTAAGGCACTGGAGCTTAGTCCGCGAGGGAGAGGGCGTTGTAGTAATCAAACTTCTCGGTCTTGTACGAGTTGATGCGACACATCAAAGCACTGCACTCGATATAAGTCTTTTTACACATTTCAAATGGACTACAACATACGAATGTATGTAGACATATTCTGCTTCATATGTAGTCACTTGTTGCAATCTCTAAAAAGACTTATATTTGGAAACGGAGGGAGTACAACGCATGCATGCATGCCATGACTTTCCTTTTGATACTTGCATGTGTTGATTTGATGCACCTTGCCAAATTTTGACTATAAATTTAACTAACCAAATTTTCATGCATGTCACAAAAAATTACGGGGCTATTTGGATTGTGACTATGTTTGTCTTATGTTGCCACATTATTTTTCCCACACTTGACTAACTTGAGTTTCTCAAATTGTTAGACACACTTTGGCTTGCCTAAGGGAATCTTGCCACAATTTTTGTGTCTATGACATGTGGGATTCACTGCTAATAAAAAAATTCTTGTCTTAGGTGTGGCTAATAAAAAGACTTATATTTAGGAACGGAGGGAGTAGAAAATATAAATAATAATGCATGTTGGGGCAACCCATGTTTTTGCTAATTTTAGCCGTGGGCTTGTTCATAATTTTGACGAGGGGGTGGTTTTTCATTTAATGGAGGGACTTGTAGTACTAGACTTGAATGATACAAAGTGTGACCTGGCACACCGTAACACCACTTGGAACAAGCGAGTAGCTATCTCAAAAAACAATCAACAACTAAAAAAACCGCAACCTGGCATGTAGTACACAACTTTAAACGATTGTTTTGATGGAGTGAAAAAGGAAAACTACCCCACTACGTATATATAGGCCGAAGCCTCCGCGCTTGCTTGCTAGGGTTGCTCTATTCACACACTCTCATCCTCTCCAGATCTAAACAAGATAGGGGTGGTAACACTGTCTTTCTCCCTTCAAAAAACACTGTCTTTCTATCCTCACCACTGGTTACAGATCCAGACGTATCCCCCTCCGCCGGCGAAGTGGAGGAGGGGCAGCGTTTAGGCCGTCGTCGACAGCGAGGGAGGAGACCCACTACCGGCCGCACCGTTATCTCTGGCCAAGGTCCTCTGATCCCTTCGTCGTTTCCTCTGGGCGGATCCGGCCTCCCGCCGCCCACCTATCCACATCCCGATGACCTTCGGGTATATCTTTGTTCAAAACCGCCTTAGATCTACTTCCCCAGCTTGCTACGTCACTGCATGTGCATCATTTTCTACCTCTCAGCCCCTCTCGATCGGAAGGTCCAATGTCACCTATTTTTTTCTTCTATTGTTATAGGTAAAGCTACTTCATCGAGTCGAATCTTGTACTCCCTCCGTCCGGAAATACTTGTCATTGAAATGGATGTATCTAGATGTATTTTCGTTCTAGACACATCCATGTTGATGACAAGTAATTCCAGACGGAGGGAGTACTTGGTTCAAACAAGAAATAAAGTGGGGGTGGGGGAATTTAGTATGTACATCGGACTTGGTAGAAACAGGAAGGAAAGGGGGTGAAAGTAGTACAGACTGGTCATCCAACCGGTCTCTTGGTCGAAAAGGGAAATATAGGGGTAACGCTATACACAGTGGTATGACCAGGACTAGATTTGCTATCCACATATAGGAGTAGGTGGCTAGAGTGAACAAAAATGGGACCAACCCAGATATGTTTCTTGGATGTTTGTTTCTCGGGGCAACAAACTATGAATCACCACTTTATGCCCCTTTTTACGTACATGGTGCTGGACTGTTGGTGCACCCACTGTCCGATGCCCTTATACCAAATATTTAGTTGTTCTTAATCTAATGTCCCTGGTAAAAATGAAGCCATGCCACTGTTATAAGCCATGACAAGTTTAGCCAAATGTTTCTGCCTGTAATTGTTCGAGACTCTAACTGTTTCCTCGGTACCTTTTTGTGCAAACAGGGATATCCAATTCACCTGGTTGCTATTGTGACCTTTTAGTGCACTACACAAAACTCTTCTTAAAAGAAGTGACTTTAGTGCTGTTTAACTGGAATGTCAGAATGGAACAGTTGGTTTATTTCGGTGGAACTACACAAAGGAAGATCTGTGTTCCAATCCTCATCATCCATATTGGCGCCATAACCTTCCTTTAGGTAAGAATGATAACTTAATGCATGTATTCATCTCTATTTTCCGACTGCGATGAGAAAATAATGCTATTTTTTACTAGTACACTTGTACTCCCTCACTAACAAAACCAATTCTGAAATAGAAGGCCAATCATGTACTTGGTTTCACCAACTGGTGAGGAGAAAGAGAAACAGAGCATGAAGAGGAAGAAGAAGAAGAAGAAACAATGCCAAGGCAATCTTGCTGAAGCCAGAGGCCTCAGTCGAGGCCATTCAAGGGCTCCGGCAACGACTAACTTACATGTGAGACAATCCTCCAGGGAGCCCTTCCACTTCTGTTGTCTCACTTAATTAATTAGGACTACTTAAGTACCACTAATTTATTGCTGCCTAATTTTCCTGTCGGAGTTAAAGAAATCTTTAGTAGGACGCTATGATGAATCATGTACGTGTGTATGTTTGTCTATGGAGGTGAATCATGTGGTGGAGCGGGAAGGGAATATTATTAGTGTCATGACATAATAGTGCTATTGTTTTGCATGTCAATTTATTGCCATTGGTTCAATGAGGCAATGTTTTGTGTATTGTCCATTATGAATTTGATGCTGCTATTAGAGTAATATGCTAATGTCTTCCTATCCTTTCTCACTAAGCTAATGAAGGTTTCACCTTGTTCCTACTTGTGCAAACAAGGATCATGTTGTGCCAATCATACATTTTAGTGGAACTACACAAGACAATACAATGAACGGTATCCCAGCCAGTGCTTTAACTCTGCTGGAAGTTCTTGATAATCTTTCTATATAATCTCAGCACTGGTAAACAAGAGTGGTTTCAACCATACATTTGAAGTGCACAAAAATATATACTATTGAGTGATTCCAGTGAGTGCTTTATCATCTCTTATGGGACTACATGAATAAGCTTTTTTTCTCAAGTTGGTACGGGCCTAAGGCCTTCATCCATATTAGTTTGCTGTCATCTCTATTTGTATCGTGCTACTGTCATGAGAAACTCCTTTATCTTTGCACGTTAAAGTTTTGCAACCTATGATAAATGGCAATTGTTTGACTGTTGAGCTAATGGGCACTGATTAAATAAACTAATACCTCTCTTTAAGCAAGACTACTATGTTGCTAACTTTACCCATTAAGATAATGAGGGTGCTTCTATTTGTTAGTGTATGTTTCATCAAATAGTCCCACTATTACAGTAATCTAACTCTCTCAATATATGTGCCAACAGGGATGCTCGATTTTGGTGGAACTGCCCAAAAACTTTGGGTGCTTCATTGCCTCGACAGCTTCCGTCCTTTCCTGCCAGTCGCTAATCTCGGCTTGCTTTCTCTCTTCGCTGTCAGTCGCTTTGCTTATCTCGGCTTCCAGTCAAAGGAAATAGTAATTGATATGCGACCTCACACAGGTTGGTACTGGTCTTTATCCTGATTATTGTGCTTGTCATGTATCGGCAATTTGGTATTGTGCTACTGTTTGCCGATTTTATAAAGGAGTAACTTGGAGCCTGAGCTCACAGGCAAATCATTGCATTGGGTGATTTCAGTAGAACTGCACAAAATGATCAAATGGACAAATACATATGCTGTTGTTATGTACTCCAAAGTTCACTCAGACAAGCATCGATGTTCACAAGAAGTGCCTATATTCATTCGAGTATCAACCAGCGTCAACCAGTTGTCAAACTCCCAAGTATTAGGAGAGTGAACGCCAAAAATATTGCTTGGCGCATAGCCCATAAGAACACAGTCCAGTCTTTGGTCCAAACTTGTGCCTTTTGGTTATCGGCAGATATGGTAGCGAACTATATGGCATGGAGTCTAAAGATTCCAGACAAGTTGGTTGACGCGTATATTCATCTGGCACTTGATCAGTCTGCATGTCAGGGATGCTCCATTTCAGTTGAACTGCACAAGAAAATTGGGTGGTTCATTTTCTCAACCGCCTCCTTTCCCGTCTGCAATGTAGAATTTTGGCGAGCTACATGACCAAGATGAGCCAGTAAACTAGTTGGATGAAAGTAGTGGCCAAGTTGCTCAAACCTTGCTCGGCACGAGGCCACTATTTGAGGATAAACCTACAAGCAAAGTTCAGATTGTCTGTCCTGCCTCTTATGTACTCGAAAGTTTACTCGTACAAGAATTAATTTTAGCAAGAAGTACCTCCGACTGAACACCATTTACCAGTCTGTACCCTAGGTAATTCAAGTTCGTCCATGGATCATATTGGCCGTGATCTCAATCATTTGGATGCATAAACATACTGAACATGTGTATATCTGAATCTTTCTGTGAATTATGTATGAATATTGTCGTGTGATCTATCAATCATTTGGATGCACAGATATGCTGAGCTTGTGTATATATGAATCTTTTGAGTTGTTGATAGTGAATGTTGGCTATGACTATGAACGTGTCCTGTGAACCTGAGTTTGATACGAATGTTTACCTTTTCTTTTGTATTTGTGTGTGAACTCATTAGTATGCCTACTGTGGGGTATGTGACGTGTGGGTGTCAACGGCACACCTTCTTCCCAAGAAGAATTGCACCTGCTTTGTTAGGGTAGCAATGGCGCATCAGCTCTTTTTAATCTTTTTATTACTCTGTCTTCCCCTCTCCCCCGCTCAACCCCTTCCATAATGTTTTCGGCCTCAAAACAAACATAGTACTGCGTTGTTTTGGGGGCTTGATGAAAAATCGAGTGCTGGTTTCTGTAGGTTGGCCCGCCCAGCAAATGGGCTGCTGGTCCACCATGACGGACTGGGAGGCTAAAAATAAAAGTTGTATGGTGCAGAGGCAAGTAAAAAAACGCTATCGAGAGCGATCCACTGAAGAAAAAAAATCGCTCTTGATGTGCTTCTTGAGTTGTGCCGCCGACCCCCTCTTTAATCCAGTTCGCTCGGGGATCTGGTATCATTTTTTTCCAGAGGGCGAACAAGTATCAGCTAGGCCTAGGTTTTGTATTTTAACATGCGTAGCCCATGACATATGGAGACAGTGGTTTCAACTTATTTTTTGAGGTCCATACCGGCCTATGGGCTTTTTCTTAAAGATCGGCAACCCAATGTATTTTTTTAATAAAACACAGGTCTCTGTTCTATTTATCTATATATAAGAATAATGATTTTGTGTCCAATTTATGTTTTCCCTTCTAACCACATTATATATATTTATATTATTACTATTATCATATATTTTGTAGAGACTTATATATACATTATAAAAACATCCCACGTGTTATTAACTTATAAAACTAAATGTTTAACAGAAGTTGGCAAGGAAAATCCTGGTTGTTTTTGACTCACAGTCAAGGAAAATCCTGGTGATTGCGTACAAAAGCTTGCGAAGATTTTAAGGACCAATTTAATCATAACATGCTCATTTTTATTTTGAGCAATAACTCGCTAATTTGTTAATTATATATATATATATATATATAATGTACCTCTCCGGTTTATTCTTTGATATTAATTGCTCCTTCTAACATAACACTATATATATAACGAGCCCAGCTAATTCGTGTATTTCAAGGAACTGCAAATGGGCTAGGATTTATTAGAAAATATAAATGGGCCTGATTGACGCGAAATTATTTGTTCACCCAGCCCAGCAAATGACTGTACATTCTAGAAAACATGGGTTAAATATATGCCACATTTTTGCAGGCTAACATGTGGGCCAATAGGTCGAAGCCTACGTAGGGTGTTGTCAACTTGGTCAACAACTGATTGTGACATTCACAGCCATTGGATTTATATCCAACGGCCGGCATGCACCTTCAATCTCTCTTCTTCTTCCTCCAGCGTCGCCGGGACCGCTTGGTCTGGCCTCTGGCGGCTAGCGGCTCTGCTTAGCACGCATCACTGCGAAGCGCTATCCCACTGCCGGCCAGGCTATCCCTCACCCCTCCACACCTCCTATTATTCTCCACCGACTGTAGCCCCACGCCGCACCAGAACCAGTTATAACCCTTCTCCTCCTCTCAATCTGTGACTCCACTGCCGCGTCTTCCCATCTCCGAGTCATTCCCGTTCGGGGCCTCGCCGTCGTCCACCGCCTCGCTGCGCTCGGTGCGGCGTGGTCAACAAACGAGAGTCATCGGAAGAGGACTGTACGTGGAGAGCCTGACGGCTGGGACCCACGAGGTCCATGGTCGCACGCAAGGAAAGTTCCTCCTTATTA
The DNA here is from genome assembly GCF_002162155.2 of Triticum dicoccoides. Classification (NCBI taxonomy): domain Eukaryota; kingdom Viridiplantae; phylum Streptophyta; class Magnoliopsida; order Poales; family Poaceae; genus Triticum; species Triticum dicoccoides. Next base: position 108,935,019 of record NC_041385.1, on the reverse strand, counting down.
AGATGAAAAAAATGTATCCTCCACCTGACAGCTAGGACTCACCGGCTGTATCTTTGCGCGGAAGGAAGTTCCTCCTTGTTTTGCGAAAAAAATTATTCATCCCGTTGACAGTTCGGACCCGTCAGATTTGGTGGCTGACTTGTGGGCCTACTAAGCGGACGTGTACGCAGGGCTTTGTCAACTTAATAAACAAATTATTCTAGCAGCTGGACCGTTGGATGTTAATCCAATAGCCGTGCTCCTTCTTCAACCTCTGTTCTTGCTCCTGTCTCCCGTGGGCGGCACCGCGGCTGTGCTGCCGCGCACCCGAACCAGTCAAGTTTCCCACTCCTCTCCATCTGCGACTCCACTACCCCGTCTTCCGCATCTCTGGGTTGTTCTAGTATGGGGCCTCGCCGTCGTCCATCGGCCTTGGTGCGCTCGACACGGTGTGGTCAACATGGTCAACAACCGAGAGTCGTCGGAAGATGACTGTACGTGAGAGGCTGACAGTGGGGACACACCACACCCATGGACGCATGCATGCAACGGAATGCGGCGTGGTCAACTGGTCAAGGAACGACTTCCATCGAAAGTGTATTGTACGTGGAGAGGATGACAGCTGGGTCCACGGCCGCAGCAAGGAAGTGCCTCCTTATTAAGCGGAAAATAATGATTCCTCCACCTAACAGCAGGGACCCACTGGACGGGTCACCGTATTTTGCGAAAAAATGCTTCCCCCCCTGACTGCTGGGACCCACTTGATGGGCCACCGTATTTCGCGAAAAAAACGTTCCTCCCGCTATCAGCTCGGACCCACCGGAAGTGCCTCCTTATTAAGAAAAAAAAAATGAATACTCCCACTGCTAGCTGGGACCCACCTTGGTGGGAGGTTGACTTGTGGGCCTACTAAGTTGACGGGGATGGAGGGCTTTGTCAACTTAGTCAATATGAACGATTCTAGCTCCAGTGACCGTACGATGTCCATCCAATGGTCGTAGTGCTTCTTCAACCTCTAGTCTTCTTGCTCCAGCCGCCCAAAGCAACGCCGGTCGTGCCACATGCTCCTGCCTCCCGTGGTCGGCTGTGCTGCCGCAGAGGCCTCACCGCCCCCTACTATTCCCACCGCTGGCGAGGCCCTGCGGCAACGGCAGCCTCACACTGCAGCCGAACCAATGAACCCTCGTACTCCTGTCCACGCGGGCTTCCACTGCCGCATCTTCCCCGGCTCCTCGTCGTCCCCTTCCTAGGCCTAGCCGTCGTCCACCGCCCTGGTGCTCTCGGCGCGGTGTGGTCAACATAGTCAAGGAACGACTTCCATCGGACATGGACTGTACGTGGAGAGGTTGACAACTGGCTCCATGGCCGCAGCCAGGAAGTGCCTCCTTATTACGCGGAAAATAATGATTCCCCCACCTGACAGCAGGGACCCACCGGACAGGCCACCGTATTTCGCGAAAAAAATATTTCCCCCTGACTATTGGGACCTACCAGCTACATCTTTGCACGCAAGGAAGTGCGTCTGAAAAAAAACGATTCGCCCCCCTAACTACTGGGACCACCAGCTACATCTTCGCACGCAAGGAAGTGCGTCTAGGCAAAAAATAAAAAAAAACGATTCGCCCCCCTAACTGCTGGGACCCACCATCTACATCTTCGCACACAAGGAAGTGCCTGACAGTCGGGACCCACCTGGTCGAAGTGTACGTAGCGTTGTCATTCTGGTCACGAACGTGTACATACATACTGGTGGATGTAGAAGTGTGCATGTGTCATAGTAGAGGCGCGCACGTAGCATGTACACATACCTACAGCGGCCAGGGTGCAAGAAAGAAAATATGGCCACGTACATACATACGGGCGGGTTCTCGAACGCCTACTCGCGCATACGTACGGCCAGGGCTCGTGTACATGGCTAGGTCGGAACAGAGAAACTGCGTCATCGTCGTGTTCATGGGGAGGCAACGGAATGTGTCGTGTTCATCGGGAGGCAACGGAATGCGTCGTGTTCATCGGGAGGCAATGGAACGCGTGGGAGCCAACCGGCTTGGACGGAACAGGCGATGGAAACAAGGCCTGGCGTACCGTAGAACGAAGGAAACGGCCTTGTGTTCGACCGGCCATGTTCGAAATGGGATCCTGTTCATCGGGAGGGGTCTGGCGTACCGCAAAACGGAGGAAACGGACTTGTGTTCGACCTCCTACAGTCGAACGGGGTCCTGTTGATCGAGAGGGGTGTGGCGTACCGCAAAACGGACGAAACGGACTTGTGTTGGAGCGCTACGGTCGAAACGGGGGTCCTGTTCATCGGGAGGGGTGTGGTGTACCACAAAACGGGACTCCACGGGATATTGTTCATCTCCACCGTCGACCTCCTCCAGCCTCCACGGGCTACTGTTCATCCACCATCGACCTCCTCCAGCCTCCACCTGCGATTGTTCATCCATGGGCTCCTGTTCATCCATCCTCCACCATGCGCTACTCCACCGGCTACTGTTCAACCAGCCCTCTCCACGGGCTCCTATTCAACCACCCCTCCACGGGCTACTGTTCATCCACCCCTCCACCATCTACTGTTCATCCAGCCCTCCACTGGGTCGTCCTGTTCATCCAGCCCTCCACGAGCTACTGTTCATCCACCGTTGACTTCCTCCAGCCTCCAC
>NC_041385.1:108903019-108932034 GCF_002162155.2 Triticum dicoccoides | reverse complement strand
GCAGCATCGATCGGCTTCAGTTAGCAGCAGTAGCGAAGGAATCGCTCAATCGGGTTTAGTTAATAGCCATCGATCGATCGCTCGGGTTCAGTAATGCGTAGCATGCAGTGCAATCGCTCGGGTTCAGTTAGAGCCCAACGCCTCACTCGGGTTCAGTTAGAGCCCAACGCCTCGCACACACACGCGTACGTGTACGAGAGAAACGTGCATCGCTCGGCCCCGACCACCCACCGTAACCGGGAACACCCCGATATTTTTCTCGCCCTCGCCTCTACCACGGTTTTTTCCGTCATGGACGGCCCAAAGAATGTCATGCAACTGCGTCTCAGGCCCGCCCAGGACGAAAAGCCCATTTTCTATCATGATTTTTTGTCATAGAAGTAGGAGCCCACCACATCTATGATGATACCGGGTTTTGTCATAATTATCGTCATAGAAGTGTCATAAGTATGACAGAATTTTTTTTCGTTCGGCCCAAAATGTCACGGATGTGTCTTTTTTTTGTAGTGGATGGAGATCATGAGAACAAGATGATGATGGCCATATCATGTCTCATATTTTGATTGCATGTGATGTTTATCTTTTATGCATCTTATTTTGCTTAGTACGGCGGTAGCATTATAAGATGATCCCTTACTATATTTCAAGATATAAGTGTTCTCCCTGAGTATGCGTCGTTGCTACAGTTCGTCGTGCCGAGACACCATGTGATGATCGGGTGTGATAAGCTCTACGTTCACATACAATGGGTGCAAGCCAGTTTTGCACGTGCAGAATACTCAGGTTAAACTTGACGAGCCTAGCATATGCAGATATGGCCTCGGAACACTGATATGATCGACATAGTGATGTTCACCATTGAAAACTACTTCGTCTCACGTGATCATTTAGATGACTAGAGGGATGTCTATCTAAGTGGGAGTTCTTAAGTAATATGATTAATTGACCACTCAGCAAGGGTGCATAACCATAAAAGCTATTACTCATGTAAATAGAACAACCATTATTCTCTGATTTACATGAATAACCGTCTCGCATCAAACAACATCCAGATATAATGTTCATGCTCAATGCTTGCCCCAAATAATAATTATTCAGGTCTAAAACTAATCCCGAAGGTAGATCTAGAGGTAGCATGCCGACGGCGATCACATCGACCTTGGAACCATTTCCCACGCGCATCGTCACCTCGTCCTTAGCCAATCTTCGTTTAATCCGTAGCCCCTGTTTCGAGTTGCAAATATGAGCAACAGAACCAGTATCAGATACCTAGGCGCTACTATGAGCATTAGTAAGGTACACATCAATAACATGTATATCAAATATACCTTTCACTTTGCCATCCTTCTTATCCGCCAAATACTTGGGGCAGTTCCGCTTCCAGTGACCAGTCCCTTTGCAGTAGAAGCAGTCAGTTTCAGGCTTAGGTCCAGACTTGGGTTTCTTCTCCTGAGCAGCAACTTTCTTGTCGTTCTTCTTAAAGTTTCCCTTCTTCCCTTTGCCTTTTTTCTTGAAACTAGTGGTCTTGTTGACCATCAACACTTGATGCTCGTTCTTGATTTCTACCTCTGCAGCTTTTAGCATCGCGAACAGCTCAGGAATAGTATTGTTCATCCCTTGCATATTATAGTTCATCGTGAAGCCTTTATAGCTTGGTGGCAGTGATTGAAGAACTCTGTCAATGACACTATCATCAGGAAGGTTAACTCCCAGCTGAGTCAAGTGCTTATGGTACCCAGACATTCTGAGTATGTGTTCACTGACAGAACTATTCTCCTCCATTTTGCAGCTATAGAACTTGTTGGAGACTTCATATCTCTCAACTCGAGCATTTGCTTGAAATATTAACTTCAACTCTTGGAACATCTCATATGCTCCATGATGTTCAAAACGTCTTTGAAGTCCTGATTCTAAGCCGTAAAGTATGGCACACTGAAATATCGAGTAGTCGTCGGCTTTGCTCTGCCAGACGTTCTTAACGTCATCAGTAGCATCTGCAGCATGCCTGGCACCCAACGGTGCTTCCAGGACGTAATTCTTCTGTGCAGCAATGAGGATAATCCTCAAGGTACGGACCCAGTCCGTGTAGTTGCTGCCATCATCTTTCAACTTAGCTTTCTCTAGGAACGCATTAAAATTCAAACGAACAATAGCACGGGCCATTGATCTACAGTAACATAGACATGCAAAATAACTATCAGGACTAAGTTCATGATAAATTAAAGTTCAATTAATCATATTACTTAAGAACTCCCGCTTAGATAGACATCCCTCTAGTCATCTAAATGATCACGTGATCCAAATCAACTAAACCATGTCCGATCATCACATGAGACAGAGTAGGTTTCAATGGTGAACATCAAGTTTAACCCGAGTATTCTACGTGTGCAAAAATGGCTTGCACCCGTTGTATGTGAACGTAGAGCTTATCACACCCGATCATCACGTGGTGTCTCGGCACGACGAACTGTAGCGACGGTGCAAACTCAGGGAGAACACTTATACCTTGAAATTTATTAAGGGATCATCTTATAATGCTACCGCCGTACTAAGCAAAATAAGATGCATAAAAGATAAACATCAGATGCAATCAAAATATGTGACATGATATGGCCATCATCATCTTGAGCTCATGATCTCCATCACTGAAGCATCGTCATGATCTCCATCGTCAGTGGCGCGACACATTGATCTCCATCGTAGCATCGTTGTCGTCTCACCAACTATTGCTTCTATGACTATCGCTACCGCTTTGTGATAAAGTAAAACAATTACATGGCGATTGCATTTCATACAATAAAGCGACAACCATATGGCTCCTGCCAGTTGCCGATAACTTTGTTACAAAACATGGTCATCTCATACAATAATTTATATCACATCATGCCTTGACCATATCACATCATAGCAAGCCCTGTAAAAACAAGTGAGACGTCCTCTACTTTGCTGTTGCAAGTTTTACGTGGCTGCTACGGGCTTCTAGCAAGAACCGTTCTTACCTACGCATCAAAACCACAACGATTTTTCGTCAAGTGTGATGTTTTAACCTTCACCAAGGACCGGCCGTAGTCAAACTTGATTCAACTAAAGTTGGAGAAACAGACACCCGCCAGCCACCTATGTGCAAAAGCACGTCATTAGAACCAGTCTCATGAACACGGTCATGTAATGTCGGTCTGGGCCGCTTTATCCAACAATACCGCCGAATCAAAGTAAGACGTTGGTGGTAAGCAGTATGACTATTATCGCCCACAACTCTTTGTGTTCTACTCGTGCATATATCATCTAGGCATAGACCTGGCTCGGATGCCACTGTTGGGGAACGCGGTAATTTCAAAAAAAATCCTACGATCATGCAAGATCTATCTAGGAGATGCATAGCAACGAGAGGGGAGAGTGTGTCCACGTACCCTCGTAGACCGAAAGAGGAAGCGTTTCAATAACGCGGTTGATGTAGTCGAACGCCTTCGCGATCTAACCGATCCAAGTACCGAACGTACAGCACCTCCGTGTTCAGCACACATTCAGCTCGATGACGTCCCTCGTGCTCTTGATCCAGTTGAGGACGAGGGTGAGTTCCGTCGGCACGACAGCATGGCGATGGTGATGATGATGCTACGATGCAGGGCTTCGCCTAAGCACTATGATGGTTTGATCGGGGTGTGTAACCGTGGAGGGGGCACCGCATACGGTTGGAAGAGAAACTTTTGTGTTCTAGGGTGCCCCACTGCCCCTGTATAGAAAGGAGCAAGGGGGAGGCCGGCCGGCCCCTGCAGGCGCGCCTGGATGAGAGGAGTCCTACTAGGACTCAAGTCCTAGTAGGAGTCCACCTCCCGGGTGAGGGGGAAGGAAGGAGAGGGAGGGGGAGTAGGAAAGGGGGGGGCTTCCCTAGTCCAATTCAGACCCAAGGGTGAGGGGGCATGCGGCCTGCCCTAGCCGCCCCTCTCTCTCTCCACTAAGTCCCAATGTGGCACATTAGTTCCCCGGGGGTTTCCAGTAACCCCTCCGGCACTCTGGTTTTACCTGAAACTTTCGGGAACACTTCCGGTGTCCAAATATAGCCGTCCAATATATCAATGCTTATGTCTCGACCATTTTGAGACTCCTCGTCACGTCCATGATCTCATCCGGAACTCCGTACAAACATCGGTCATGAAAAACACATAACTCATAATACATATCATCATCGAACGTTAGGCGTGCGGACCCTATGGGTTCGAGAACTATGTAGACATGACCGAGACACATCTCGGGACAATAACCAATAGAGGAACTTGGATGCTCGTATTGGCTCCTACATATTCTACGAAGATCTTTATCGGTCAAACCGCATAACAGCATTATGTTGTTCCCTTTGTCATCGGTATGTTACTTGCAGGAGATTCGATCGTCGGTATCATACAACCTAGTTCAATCTCATTACGGGCAAGTCTCTTTACTCGTTTCATAATACTTCATCCTGCAACTAACTCATTAGTCACATTGCTTGCAAGGCTTATAGTGATGAGCATTACCGAGAGGGCCCAGAGATACCTCTCCGAAACACGGAGTGACAAATCCTAATCTTGATCTATGCCAACCCAACAAACACCTTTGGAGACACCTGTAGAGCATCTTTATAATCACCCATTTACGTTTTGATGTTTGATATCACACAAAGTGTTCCTCCGGTATTCGGGAGTTGCATAATCTCATAGTCTGAGGAACATGTATAAGTCATGAAGAAAGCAGTAGCAATGAAACTGTAACAATCATAATGCTAAGCTAACGGATGGGGTCATGTCCATCACATCATTCTCCTAATGATGTGATCCCATTCATCAAATGACAACACATGTCTATGGTTAGGAAGCATAACCATCTTTGATTAATGAGCTAGTCAAGTAGAGGCATACTAGGGACACTATGTTTTGTTTATGTATTCACACATGTACTAAGTTTCTGGTCAATACAATTCTAGCATGAATAATAAACATTTATCCTGAAATAAGGAAATAAATAATAACTTTATTATTGTAACAAGGAAATACAATCAATCACATAACAATTACCATAATTAAATTTCTTGAAATCCAAAAGTGTGGGCTCATCACTTGTTAATTTTTTTACCTCGCCAAACCCACTTTTATCAAAAAAATTCATTAAGATCTCCACCCTCAAATTATTGGGACTCCTTCTAGCTAAAGTTGACTCATCTTCGGTCCCTTCTTTACCAAGTTTTATATTAGCAAACAAATATTCAATAGGAGTCACACCAGTCACTTTAAGATCTTCATCATGATTCAAGGATTTAGGTTTAGCAGCCATCCTATTTTTTAACGTAGTTTGTTTATCGGAAATTTGACCTACTAAACCTTCAATATGAACAAGTTGATATTTAAGACCAAAGACTTCCTTAGTAACATCATCAATCTCTTTATTGATATATTCAATCATAGTAAATTTCTCTTTAAGTTCGTTCCTAAAGAAACTATTATGCTCAAATTGCAAAGACATGAAACTTTTTGCATTATCTTGAATTTCTTAGAATTTTCTATGGTAATGATCAAAGTTTTTAAATTGAGACATGATGACACGCAAGCAATCTAGCACACAAGCAACAAAAAGCAAATGAAAAGACAAACAAAAAGAAGGCAAATATTTTATGTTTCTCTGAAAACTTTTTAGAAGTGGGGGAGAGGAAAACGAGAGGCAAATGACAAATAATGTAAATGCAAGAGATGAGAGTTTATGATGGATATTTGGTAGGCTTGATGTAGATCCTCGCCAGCAACAGCGCCAGAAATTCTTCCTGCTAGTTCTTGAGCTTGCATTGGTTTTTCCCTTGAAGAGAAAAGGGTGATGCAACAAAGTAGAGATAAGCATTTCCCTCAGTTTGAGAACCAAGGTATCAATCCAATGGAGGTCAGAGTGTCGGCGAGGCTCGTCATCTTGTTGAAGTAGTCGATGATGCTGAGGTCAAGAAGTTTGGTCTCCCCAAGCCCGGTGCTGATGGCGTGAGAACGCACCTGCTGCTGAGATGCGAAGCTCGTGTGCAGAGCAGACCACACATCCCGAGAGGTGGTCGTGAAGGGGACAAGCAACGAGACACCTTCTGTGAGCGAGGACTAGAAAGAATGGCTTGATTCTGGGCCACCCATGCATGGTACGACGGGTGGTACAGTGGTGGACACGGCAGAGTACCATCGACATACCCCGCGAGGTAGCGACTACGGAGAAGGAGTAGCACTTGTGCACGCTATGCCAGTAGTTGTTCGGCGTAAGCTTCACCGGTATGACGTGCGCAAACTAGAACAATGACGGGGCCGCAGCCTGATCCCCAAGGACAGAGGGCATCAGCGGCGGGGCACGAACGGGAACAAGCAAAGAGACCACCGTCTCCGAAGGTGACAGATAGGCTCCGTAGCCCGTCAGCGGCGGCGGGTGCGCCCCATAGGGCGGTGGAGGAGCCCCGTAGCCCGTAGGGCGTCGGCGGGTGTGCCTCGTAGGGCGATGGCAGTACCCCACCATAGGACAATGGCGCCGGATGTGCAGAGGAAGGTGCCCCGTAGGGGCCCACTGGATCAGCGTCGATCGGCGTCGGCGCAGCGGGGGCAATGAGCGAAGGCAGCGCAGACTGAGGCGCCACCGCGATCTGGGCCGAGGCTGCAGCGCCCGCCCCGGAGTAGGCCTAGGCCAGCGGACCAGGCGCCAGGAAGGGCGACTGGAGGGCAGTAGATGGCAGGGCGGAGGCACCCGAGATCAGAACAGAGGTGGTGGCAGAGGAAGACATGAGACCGACCTAATCTGGTACCATGTAAAATGTGTTAATTGGGAAAATGCTCGACACGCTAACACGGGTGTGGCTATCTCATATATAAAAAGGTACACCAGGGTGTACAATACAGAATACAAGTCATGTACAGAGACTATGTATTATACATTGTAACAGACCAGACCATCATGTCACTAGGAGAACCAAGAAGAGAAGAACGCAGACAAAGAAGTGCCCAAAAATGTGGCTCGTGATGGATGAATTTTGTTGACTTTCTCGGATCATTCCTCGCACGCGTACGTCGTATGTGGTGATTGTCTATCACACTATTTTTACACATCATCTACCATAGTCTCTAGTTAGCTCAGGACATCATTCTATTGGCAAAAAGTCGTTGTTGGTCACATGGATGGAAAAAGGAAGAATAGTATGGAGATACACTTTCATGTGGGGGTGGATCTCGTTTGAGGGGTTGGGTTTTAGGGTAAGGGTTAGATGCTAAAAAAGTTTAACCCCCTCCCCCCCCCAAACTTTGGGGGAACTAGATAATGCCCCGCACATTGCTGCAGGAACATTCTAAAAGAAATGCATAAAAGTTTGGCCTCTACGCTGCCGAGTAACATTGGCTCAGGACGCCCGACATGGCAGAGCTCGCCCCACGCGTGCTGGACATCACGTGTTTGCGACTCAGCCAACCGACACACGGGATGCATTTTCCAGAAGTAGAATCCCGGGAGGTGGCGGAGTTCATCGCTTCTAAAGTGAACATTGTCTCCAGCAAGGAGAAGAGGGAAACCTGCATTGTCTTTGACCAGGTCAACTGTTGGAAATATGCCCTAGAGGCAATAATAAAATGGTTATTATTATATTTCCTTGTTCATGATAATTGTCTATTGTTCATGCTATTATTGTATTGATCGGAAACCGTAATACATGTGTGAATACATAGACCACACCATGTCCCTAGTGAGCCTCTAGTTGACTAGCTCGTTGATCAACAGATGGTCATGGTTTCCTGACTATTGGACATTGGATGTCATTGATAATGGGATCACGTCATTAGGAGAATGATGTGATGGACAAGACCCAATCCTAAGCATAGCACAAGATCGTGTAGTTCGTTTGCTAGAGCTTTTCTGATGTCAAGTATCATTTCCTTACACCATGAGATTGTGTAACTCCCGGATACCGTAGGAGTTCTTTGGGTGTACCAAACGTCACAACGTAACTGGTGACTATGAAGGTGCTCTACAGGTATCTCCGAAAGTGTCTGTTGGGTTGGCACGAATCAAGATTGGGATTTGTCACTCCATATGACGGAGAGGTGTCTCTGGGCCCACTCGATAATGCATCATCATAATGAGCTCAATGTGACCAAGTGGTTCATCACGGGATCATGCATTACGGAACGAGTAAAGGGACTTGCCGGTATTGAGATTGAACGAGGTATTGGGATACCGATGATCGAATCTCGGGCAAGTAACGTACCCATTGACAAAGGGAATTGTATACGGGATTACTTGAATCCTTGACATCGTGGTTCATCCGATGAGATCATCGTGGAACATGTTGGAGCCAACATGGGTATCCAGATCCCGTTGTTGGTTATTGGCCGGAGAGCTGTCTCGGTCATGTCTGCGTGATTCCCGAACCCGTAGGGTCTACACACTTAAGGTTCGATGACGCTAGGGTTATAAGGAAGATTTGTATGTGATTACTGAATGTTGTTCGGAGTCCCGGATGAGATCCCAGACGTCATGAGGAGTTCCGGAATGGTCCGAAGGTGAAGATTTATATATGGGAAGTTGTCATACGGTCACCGGAAATATTCAGGGGCATACCGGTATTGTAGCGGGGCCACCGAAGGGGTTCCGGGGGTCCACCGGGAGGGGCCACCTGTCCCGGAGGGCCTCATGGGTTGTAGAGGGAAGGGAACCAGACCCTAAGAGGGTTGGGCGCCACTCCCCCTCCCCTAGGGCCCATGCGCCTAGAGTTTGGGGGGAACCCTAAAGGGGGCGCCCCCTTGCTTGGGGGGCAAGCCCCCTCCCCCTTAGCCGCCGCCCCCCTCCCCCTTGGCCGCCCCCCCCCCCTCTAGATCTCATCTAGAGGGGCTGTCCCCCTTCCCCCTTCTCCCTATAAATAGAGGGGTGAGGAGAGGGCTGCAGCACCACATCCAAGGTGCAGCCCCTCCCCTCCCCAACACCTCTCCTCCTCCGCAAGAGCTTGGCAAAGCCCTGCCGGAGAACTACCACTCCATCACCACCACGCCGTCGTGCTGCTGTTGGAGCCTTCTTCCTCAACTTGTCCCTCCTCCTTGCTGGATGAAGGCGCGAGAGACGTCACTGGGCTGCACGTGTGTTCAACGCAGAGGCACCGTTGTTCGGTGCTTAGATCGGATCCGGCCGCGATCTACGTGTATGAATCCTCGAACCGCGTTCTTGCAACGCTTCCGACTCGCGATCTTCAAGGGTATGAAGATGCACTCCCTTCTCTCTCATTGCTAGTTACTCCATATATTGATCTTGGTGATGCGTAGAATTTTTTTAATTTCTGCAACGATCCCCAACATCAACATATGTGAGAGCGACGATGTGACTATGTCGAGGTTCACCGTGGAATTAACCTCGTACATGAGGAGTACGAGTTCTGAGCGTAGGGCAACGGGGCGATGGAGAAGGAGGTGAAGAAGGAGGACAAGGTTGGCCCCTCATCATGGGTGATCAAGGTCGAGTCAGGGGAAGTCAACACCCATGAGAGAGACAATGCGACTATGGCTAGGTTCGCCGCGGAACATCCGTATCTCACTGCGTGGTACGAGTCCTGAGCATAGTGCAACAAGGCGGTGAAGGAGGACGAGCCTGGTCCCTCATCAAGGGTGATCAAGGTCGTTCCGAACAACGAGGTTCAATCCAACGAGGATGATGATGACATTGATAGGGACAGTCTTAGTGACGAGGAGTAGTTGTTTGTAGTGTCCGTTAATTTTAAGTTTGCAAGTTTGTAGTCAAACTATGTTAAGTTTACATGTTTAAAACTTTGAGTGTTTAGATGTTTGGATCGAAGGACAACTCTTGTTCTTTGATAAGAAGAAATGCATGGCTACTATGAGGATGCTTGCACTTGGTACCACTGTCGATGTCGTTGGTGAGATGGTCCGGATAGGGGAGAGCACATGACTAAAGACCACTGTGAAGTTTTCCCGTGTTGTGGTGGAGGTGTTTGGAGAAGAGTATGTGAGAGAACCAAATGTGCAGAACATAGAAAGATTGCTAGCTATTGTAGAGACAAGAGGTTTTTGAGATGTGCTTGGTTCAATTGATTGCATGCATTGGCAATAAAAGAACTGCCCTAAATGTTTCCATAGGATGTACCAAGGTCACATGAGGGAGTTCCGGACTAGGGGTTGTCCGGATAGCCGAACTATCATCATCGGCCGGACTCCAAGACTATGAAGATACAAGATTGAAGACTTCGTCCCGTGTCCGGATGGGACTTTCCTTGGCGTGGAAGGCAAGCTTGGCGATACGGATATGTAGATCTCCTACCTTTGTAACCGACTCTGTGTAACCCTAGCCCTCTCCGGTGTCTATATAAACCGGATGGCCTTAGTCCATAGGACGAACAACAATCATACCATAGGCTAGCTTCTAGGGTTTAGCCTCCTTGATCTCGTGGTAGATCTACTCTTGTAACCCACATCATCAATATTAATCAAGCAGGACGTAGGGTTTTACCTCCGTCAAGAGGGCCCGAACCTGGGTAAAAACATCGTGTCCCTCGTCTCCCGTTACCATCCGCCTAGACGCACAGTTCGGGACCCCCTACCCGAGATCCGCCGGTTTTGACACCGACATTGGTGCTTTCATTGAGAGTTCCTCTGTGTCGTCACCGATAGGCTCAATGGCTTCTTCAATCATCATCAACGACGTAGTCCAGGGTGAGACCGTCCTCCTCGGACAAATCTTCATATTCGGCGGCTTTGCACTGCGGGCCGATTCGCTTGGCCAACTGGAGCAGATCGAAGGCTACGCCCCTGGCCGTCAGGTCAGGTTTGGAAGTTTGAACTTCACGGCTGACATCCGCGGGGACTTGATCCTCGATGGGTTCGAGCCACAGCCGAGCGTGTCGCACTGTCGTGGCGAGCATGATTTAGCTCTGCAGCCGGACAGTACCTTGGAGGCCGCACTCAAAACCGCTCCGATCTTCAATTCGGAGCCAGCTCCGCAGATCGAGGATGGATGCCTAGACACCGCCTCGGGGGCTGCAACCCCTACGGCGATAGAGCCGAACACTGACTTTGTCCCTCATAAATCTCGTGACTCCGAGGTGTCGGACTCCTCACCGGACTCCGAACCTCCCGCGCCTGCCCTGATCGAATCCGATTGGGCGCCGATCATGGAGTTCACCGCCGCGGACGTCTTTCAACACTCACCTTTCGGCGACATCTTGAGTTCACTAAAATATCTCTCATTATCAGGAGAGCCCTGGCCGGACTGCGGTCAGGACGGTTGGGATGCAGACGACAAAGAAATTCAAAGCCCACCCACCACCCACTTGGTAGCCGCTATCGATGATTTAACCGACATGCTAGACTACGACTCCGAGGACATCGACGGTATGGGCGACGATGCCGGAGACGACCAAGAACCAGCGCCCACTGGGCACTGGACAACCACCTCATCGTATGACATATACATGGTGGATATCCAAAAGATGGGAATGGCGAAGGAACAGAGGAGGATGACCCCTCCAAAAAGCAGCCCAAGCGCCAGCGTCAGCGGCGCCGCTCTAAATCCCGCCAAAGCAAGAATGAAGACTCCGGCACCGGAGACAATAATACACCGGCCAGTGCCGAAGACAACCCGCTCCAGCAAGATGCAGCGCAGGAGGACGGAGACGCCAGCCCTTATGAAGGAGCGGCAGGAGAAGAGGCAGAGGATTATACGCCTCCCTACGGAGACGAAGCGAGCCTCGACGATGATGAATTCATCGTGCCTGAGGATCCCGTCGAACAAGAGCGTTTTAAACGCAGGCTTATGGCCACGGTGAACAGCCTCAAGAAAAAGCAGCAACAGCTTAGAGCTAATCAGGATCTGCTAGCCGACAGATGGACTGAAGTCCTCGCGGCCAAAGAGCACGAGCTCGAACGCCCCTCCAAAAGCTACCCTAAACGCAAGCTGCTCCCCCGATTAGAGGAGGAGGCTTACGAACCCGCATCACCAGGAGACAATACGGCTGACCGACCACCCCGTGGTCGCGACAGAGTGGCCTCTAGGCCCTTCACCAGACCCGTACCCCAGCATCGCTCGAAAAGCAAACGGCCACAGGGGAACACTCCGGACTTGCGAGATATATTGGAGGATAAGGCAAGACAATCAAGATCGATCTATGGATCGCGTGGGCATCCCACGATACGTGACGACAATCGTCGCGCCGGACACAGTAAGACCGGCCGGGCCGAACAAAATAGACCAAGCTCCCTTGAGCTCCGTTGTGATATCGCACAGTACAGAGGCACCGCACACCCACTATGCTTCACAGATGAAGTAATGGATCATCAAATCCCCGAAGGGTTTAAAGCCGTCAATATTGAATCCTGCGATGGCACAACAGACCCCGCGGTTTGGATTGAAGACTATCTCCTTCACATCCACATGGCCCGCGGTTACGATCTTCACGCCATCAAATACCTCCCCCTCAAGCTTAAAGGACCAGCCCGGCATTGGCTCAACAGCTTGCCAGCAGAGTCAATTGGGAGTTGGGAGGACCTGGAAGCCGCATTCCTCGATAACTTCCAGGGCACTTATGTGCGACCACCAAACGCTGATGACCTAAGCCACATAATTCAGCAGCCAGACAAATCGGCCAGGCAATTCTGGACACGGTTCTTAACCAAGAAAAACCAAATCGTCGACTGTCCGGATGCGGAGGCCCTCGCAGCCTTCAAGCATAACATCTGCGACGAGTGGCTTGCCCGGCACCTGGGACAGGAAAAGCCGAAATCCATGGCAGCCCTCACGTCACTCATGACCCGCTTCTGCGCGGGTGAGGACAGCTGGCTAGCACGCAGCAACAACCTCAGCAAAAATTCTGGCAGTCCGGACTTCCAGGACCGAAATGGCAGGCCGCGTCGCAAGAAAAAGAAATGCCGCATTAACGGTGATCATATTGAGGATACGGCAGTCAATGCCGGATTCAGAGGCTCTAAACCCGGTCAGCGGAAAAAGCCATTCAAAAGAACTACTCCGGGTCCGTCCAATTTGGACCGAATACTCGACCACTTGTGCCAGATACACGGCACACCCGAAAAGCCAGCTAACCACACCAACAAGGAATGTTGGGTATTCAAGCAGGCAGGCAAGTTAATTGCCAAAAACAATGACAAGGGGCTCATAGCGATGACAAGGATAAGACCCAACCGCCGAACAATAGAGGACAGAAGGGTTTCCCCCCACAGGTGTGGACGGTGAACATGATATACGCAACGCACATACCCAAAAGGGAGCGGAAGCGTGCACTCAGGGATGTCTACGCGATGGAGCCAGTTGCCCCGAAGTTCAATCCATGGTCCTCCTGCCCGATCACTTTTGACCAAAGGGACCACCCCACCAGCATCCGCCACGGCGTATTCGCCGCACTGGTCTTAGACCCAATCGTCGATGGATTTCACCTAACCAGAGTCCTGATGGACGGCGGCAGCAGCCTGAACCTGCTTTAACAGGATACAGTGCGCAAAATGGGCATAGACCCCTCAAGGATTAAACCTACCAAAACGACCTTTAAAGGCGTCATACCAGGTGTAGAAGCCAATTGTACAGGCTCAATTACACTGGAAGTGGTCTTCGGATCCCCGGATAACTTCCGAAGCGAGGAGTTAATCTTCGACATAGTCCCGTTCCGCAGCAGCTATCATGCCTTGCTCGGACGTACTGCGTTTGCAAAGTTCAACACAGTGCCGCACTACGCATACCTCAAGCTCAAGATGCCAGGCCCTCAAGGAGTCATCACGGTCAATGGAAACACTGAACGTTCTCTCCGCACGGAGGAACATACAGCAGCTCTCGTGGCAGAAGTATAATGCAGCCTCTTAAGGCAATTCTCGAGTCCGGCCTTTAAGCGGCCGGACATAGCTAAGCGCGCCTGGGGGAACTTACAACAAGACCACCTGGCACGTTCTGAGCACGCGTAGCAGTGCGGCCCCAACCCCAGCTCCTGCGAAACGTTAAAGCAGATCCTTCGCGTACACCATTACGCATTGAAGATACCATGGGCACGGGGAGAGGGGAACGACCACGATAAACCCAGACTGCGGCTCAACCGCACCAGGGGCTCTCAAGTGTGTCATTCTTTTTTCTTTTCTTTTTACCATTTTTTTACCCACAGGACTCCGTTTGTCAGAGGCCCTGTCCGGCAGCAGATCTGCCGAACTCACGATGCAACAGCCAGGAAAGGATAAAGGCTACAACGAATATACAGGTGGTCTCCGTTACGAGCATTTTTATACACCAATCTGCAGCCTACCCCTGGAGGGGGACATGTTTAACAGTCCCATGCCTTGCTTATCGCACTATTTGTATCCTTCTGCATTCGTAGCAGCACATATTGAATAAAACAATGCAACACCTTTTTGCTTATAATTGCATTTCCTTTTCATACATATGTTCATCCACGGCATATTGCATCCGTACACTTTGGTACGGCTAATACACACCAGGGGCTTATGTTCCCCGCATTAGGGTGTGATGATTCCGAACACTTTCACAAGTGCGGCACCCCGAACTTATAGCACTATATGCATCGGCTCCGAATCATGTCTTGGGTCAATAGTTGGGTTTGCCCGGCTCCCATGTTTTGGTACCTTACGTTCCGTTATATCGGCTAAGGTAGCACTGGGAGAACCACTGCGATTGCGCCCCAGTTGAGCTGGGTTAACGCCTCAGTGGAGAAAGCTAAAACTGACAGTCATGATGAGGCGAGAGCCGGTCGCTGTTTGAGAGGTTTTTTGCGAGTCCTTAAAGACTTATGCCGCTTAGAGCGAGGAGCCGGATACTATCCGGCCAAGGCGTGGATAGCGCCCCAAATTCGGCCTTCCGAAGACTAGGGGCTTCGCCGAAATTTAAAATTATAGAATTCTATGGCTAAGTGAGAGTGTTCAAGCATTATAAGTCCGGTTGCCTTGTTCACTGTGTCGAACGCCCCCCTAGATGGACCCAAAAATGGGAACAAGAGCGCTCGAGTTTATCCCGAACACCCCAGCACTCATGGCATGGGGGCTGAAGCCGACGACTTGCCATCTCTCATATTTGATAAACAGCCGCACAGAAGGTAATATTTTAAATCAACAAGCGTTGCTTAGCGCATATGAACCAAGTTTTCTGCACATAGGATAACAAAATGCGAGTCTACTCAAATATTACATCTTTGGAGCACTCACCCGCAATAGTGCGGGCGCCCTTCAGCACACTCTTATAATACATCTCGGGCGTGCGATGCTCCTTGCCCTCTGGTGGCAGGTCCGTCACGAGCTTATGGGCATCCATCTTGCCCCAGTGCACCTTTGCGCGGGCAAGGGCCCGACGGGCACCCTCAATACAGGCAGAGTGCTTGATAACTTCAACCCACGGGCACGCATCCACCAGCCGCCGCACCAGGCCGAAGTAGCTCCGAGGCATAGCCTCCTTAGGCCACAGCCGAACTATGAGGCCCTTCATGGCTTGTTCGGCCGCCTTGTGGAGCTCGACCAGCTGCTTCAGCTGGTCACTAAGGGGCACCGGTTGTCCGGCCTCAGCATACTGAGACCAGAAGACCTTCTCCGTCGAGCTCCCCTCTTTGGTCCGGTATAATGCGGCAGCATCGGACACGCTGCGAGGATGATCTGCGAACGCTCCTGGAGAGCTCCGAATTCGGGTAAGCGATAGGTAAATAGCACTCACATGCTTACTTTGCATGAAAATGCCTTACCCCCTGCTATTTTCTTTACCGCCTCGATCTCCTGGAGGGCCTTGTAGGCTTCGGCCTTAGCGGCTTTGGCACTCTCAAGAGCCGTTGCAAGCTCAGACTCTCGAGTCTTCGAGTCACGCTCCAGGCTCTCATGTTTCTTCACGAGATCCTGGAGCTCTTGTTGTACCTCCGCCACCCGCGCCTCCTATTTCTCTCGCTCGATGCGCTCTGCGGCCGCATTGCGTTCGGCCGCGGACACCGCCTCCTTCAGGGTCGCCACCTCGTTAGTGGCCCCTGCAATACCCAAGTTATCCTTGTCATTTTTCTTGCAACCAAATCCTTTTCTGTAAGGTACAATTTTCATGAGGTATTACTCACCTTCTTTTTCCTCGAGCTGCTTCTTTGCACGGCCGAGCTCGTTCTCGGACCGCTCGAGGTTTTCCTTCAAAGTATTGACCTCCGCAGTCAGTGCGGCGGAGGTCAGCAGCACATCCTGCAATCCCATATGGACATATTTTCATGACTCCTGTGTTTATCTTTCTAAAGATCCTCAGTCCGGCTTTTCTTTCCCAACACCGAACCGAGCATCAGGGGCTACTGTCTATGTGGTACCATTTTACATATATTGAAATTCTTACCTCAAAGCCTGTTAGAAGGCTGCTGCAGGCTTCGGTCAGCCCGCTCTTGGCGAGCTGAACCTTCTGAATCACCGCACTCATAACAGTGCGGTGTTCCTCTTCGATGGAGGCGCCGTCGTGCGCCTCCAGCAAATTATCCGGCACCTCCGGTTGGACGGAGGCAGCCGGCGTCGCGGTCTTGCCCTTCTTACGAAGGGGTCGCTCGCCGGACTCCGGAGCCACTATGGGTTCCGGGGCTGAGTCCGGTGCAAAGTCTGGGAGGTTGTCCTGCGACACCTCCGGGGCCCTCTCCTCCTGGTGGGTCCCTTCCTGGGATCCCACCTCGCCATCGTCCACATCACGAGGGGTGGAGGCAGTGGGAAGAGAATCCATATCCGACGCCCCTAAGGACCCGCTCGACAAAGTGGGGAGATCATCCTTAGGCAGACTGCAGGGTTGTATGCGGCATTAGAAAGACATAATGTGGCGGAAAACGAAAACCTTGAAGTTATTCGGGAGTCCGGATACTTACGATCTCGCCAGAGGCTTGGCCCTTGGAGGCCAGTCCTCGTCGTCGTCACTGGCGTTGGTGGAACAGTCCGGGGGAAGAGTTTTTCCCTTCTTGGACCCTTCGGCCTCCCTTGTTGGGGAGGCCTTCCTTTTCTTCCCTCCCCCCACTGGGGGAGAGGATTTCTTCTTCTCCTCCTCGCCCTGGTGGGAGGAGTCGGCCTCGGATTCATCATCCGATAGCACCTGAAAACGGGAACTCTTCCGAGTCCCTGTGGCCTTCTTCTTGGCCTTCTTCTCCGGCACCACGTGGGGTGCCGGAGTCAGCAGCCCCGTTAGGCGGGCGTCAGCTGGGTCCTCTGGCAATGGGGCCGGACAGATAGCCTGTGCGGCCTTCTTCAGCCAGTCCTGTCAAAGGAAAGGGAGTTTAGATCCCGCATAGAGTCAAACTATGGAAAACAAGCGTCCCTTAAAGGACAGAATAACTTACTTCATCAGCTGGACGCTCCAAGCTGAATCCGCGATCTTCGGTAGCGGATGCGGGAGCCTCGGCGCCCTTGAACAGCACCTTCCAGACCTCTTCGTACGTAGTGTCGAAGAGCGCATTCAAATTCTGGTGTTGCGCTGGATCGAACTCCCACATATTGAAGCCCCGTCGTTGGCACGGGAGAATCTGGCGGATGAGCATGACCTGGACTACGTTGACAAGCTTGAGCTTCTTGTCCACCAGCTTTTGGACGCAGGCTTGGAGTCCGGTCAGCTCCTCCGAATCGCCCCAAATCCGGCCGCTCTCTTTCCAGGAGGTGAGCCATGTGGGGATGCCAGATCTGAATTCGGGGGCCGCTGCCCATTTGGGGTTACGCGGCTCGGTGATGTAGAACCACCCCGATTGCCACCCCTTGATGGTTTCCACAAAAGTGCCTTCCAACCACGTAACGTGGGACATCCTGCCCACCATGGCGCCTCCGCACTCCACTTGGCTGCCCTTCACAACCTTCGGCTTGACACTGAAGGTCTTGAGCCACAAGCTGAAGTGGGGCTGGATGCAGAGGAAGGCCTCACACATGACGATAAACGCCGAGATGTTGAGGATGAAATTCGAGGCCAGATCGTGGAAATCCAGGCCGTAGTAGAACATGAGCCCCCGGACAAAGGGATGGAGCAGGAAGCCCAGTCCGCGGAGGAAATGGGGAAGGAATACTACCCTCTCATGGGGCCTGGGGGTGGGGATGAGCTCTCCCTCGATGGGGAGCCGGTGCGCGATGTCGCTGGACAAGTATCCGGCGTTGCGCAGCTTCTGGATCTGCTCCTCCGTGACGGAGGAGGCCATCCACTTGCCTCCTGCTCCGGACATAGTTGGAGAAGGTTGAGGTAAGATGTGCGGGCTTGGGCGCTGGAGCTCGAGTTCGCAGAGATGGATAAGCCAAGGAGGAAGAAGGCGCAGGTAAAAAGGTTGGATCTTTATCCCCTTATATGGGTGGACGCAAACATGCGCCCCCACCGGCCTGATAAAACTCGCTTATCCCCCAAGCGCCGCAATCAATGGCGCGGTTGGGTTACCCACATCCGTATTGATGGGAATCCCGGAATAAGGGGAACACGATCTCTGCTTCGACAAGACGTGCCAAGGAAACCGCCTCGCTAAACGCGCTAAGGTGGAACAATAAAAACAATTCGAGTAAAGGCTTGGAAGTGGTGTGACGTCACGCCACAGAATACGCCAGCAGATTGATCTTGTGTAGTATTATTCTCTCTACGGTGGTATGTGGAATTTATTTTTGCAGAGCCGGACACTATCATGGTGTCCACAATCTTCTATAAATTATTCGGAGGAGGAACCCGCCTTCCAATGCCGAAGACAATATGCGCGCCGGACTCGTTGTCATTGAAGCCTGGTTCAGGGGCTACTAAGGGAGTTCCGGACTAGGGGGTGTCCGGATAGCCGAACTATCATCATCGGCCGGACTCCAAGACTATGAAGATACAAGATTGAAGACTTCGTCCCGTGTCCGGATGGGACTTTCCTTGGCGTGGAAGGCAAGCTTGGTGATACGGATATGTAGATCTCCTACCTTTGTAACCGACTCTGTGTAACCCTAGCCCTCTCCGGTGTCTATATAAACCGGATGGCCTTACTCCATAGGACGAACAACAATCATACCATAGGCTAGCTTCTAGGGTTTAGCCTCCTTGATCTCGTGGTAGATCTACTCTTGTAACCCACATCATCAATATTAATCAAGCAGGACGTAGGGTTTTACCTCCATCAAGAGGGCCCGAACCTGGGTAAAAACATCGTGTCCCTCGTCTCCTGTTACCATCCGCCTAGACGCACAGTTCGGGATCCCCTACCCAAGATCCGCCGGTTTTGACACCGACATCACACCTAAGAGGCCAGCATCATACTGGAAGCAACGGCATCACATGACTTGTGGATTCAACATGCTTTCTTTAGAATGCATAGTTCTGGCAACGACATGAATGTGCTTCAGGATCTCCCGTGTTCAAGAGACTTTATAATGTTGAATCGTCGCCGTGCAATTACACTTTCAACAACCGCAACTACAATATGGGGTACTACCTTACTTATGGTTGTTGGAAATATGCCCTAGAGGCAATAATAAAAATGGTTATTATTATATTTCCTTGTTCATGATAATTGTCTATTATTCATGCTATAATTGTATTGACTGGAAACCGCAATACATGTGTGAATACATAGACCACAACATGTCCCTAGTGAGCCTCTAGTTGACTAGCTCATTGATCAACAGATGGTCATGGTTTCCTGACCATGGACATTGGATTTCATTGATAACGGGATCACATCATTAGGAGAATGATGTGATGGACAAGACCCAATCCTAAGCCTAGCATAAGCTTGTGTAGTTCATATGCTAAAGCTTTTCTAAATGTCAAGTATCTTTTCCTTAGACCATGAGATTGTGCAACTCCCGGATACTGTAGGAATGCTTTGGGTGTACCAAATGCCACAACATAACTGGGTGGCTATAAAGGTGAACTACAGGTATCTCCGAAAGTGTCTGTTGGGTTGGCACGAATCGAGACTAGGATTTGTCACTCCGTGTGACGGAGAGGTATCTCTGGGCCCACTCAGTAGGACATCATCATAATGTGCACAATGTGATCAAGGAGTTGATCACGTGATGATGTGTTATGGAACGAGTAAAGAGACTTGCCGGTAACCAGATTGAACAAGGTATCGGGATACAGACGATCGAATCTCGGGCAAGTACTATACCGGTAGACAAAGGGAATTGTATACGGGATTGATTGAATCCTTGACATCGTGGTTCATCCGATGAGATCATCGTGGAACATGTGGGAGCCAACATGGGTATCCAGATCCCGATGTTAGTTATTGGCCGAAGAGTTGTCTCGGTCATGTCCGCATGGTTCCCGAACCTGTAGGGTCTACACACTTAAGGTTCGATGACGCTAGGGTTACAGGGAATAGATATACATGGTTACTGAATGTTGTTCGGAGTCCCGGATGAGATCCCGGATGTCACGAGGAGTTCCGGAATGGTCCGAAGGTAAAGATTTATATATGGGAAGTCCTGTTTTGGTCACCGGAAAAGTTTCGGGTGATATCGGTAATGTGCCGGGAGGGTCCCGAGGGTCCACCAGGTGGGGCCAGCGGCCCCAGAGGGCTGCGTGGGCCAAGTGTGGGAGGGGACCAGCCCCAGGTGGGCTGGTGCACCCCCCCACCAGGGCCCAAGGTGCCTAGGGTTGAAAACCCTAGGGGAGGGGGCGCCTCCACCTTGCTTGGGGGGCAAGTCTCCCCCTCCTGGCCGCCGCGCCTCCCCTCTAGATGGGATCTGGAGGGGGGCGGCCCCCTCTCCCCTTCCCCTATATATAGTGGGGGTTTTGGGGCTGCCCAACACATGAGTTTTCACCTCACCTGGCGCAGCCCTACCCCTCTCCCTCCTCGTCTCTTGCGGTTCTTGGCGAAGCCCTGCTGGAGTGCCACGCTCCTCCATCACCACCATGCCGTTGTGTTGCTGCTGGACGGAGTCTTCCCCAACCTCTCCCTCTCTCCTTGCTGGATCAAGGCGTGGGATACGTCACCGGGCTGCACGTGTGTTGAACGCGGAGGCGCCGTTGTTCGGTGCTTAGATCAGAATCAACCGCGATCTGAATCGCTATGAGTACGACTCCTTTATCAGCGTTCTTGTAACGCTTCCGCTTCGCGATCTACAAGGGTATGTAGATGCACTCCCCTCTCTTGTTGCTAGTCTCTCCATAGATTCATCTTGGTGATGCGTAGAAAATTTTGAATTTTTGTTATGTTCCCCAACGGTGGTATCAGAGCTAGGTCTATTGCGTAGATTCTACGCACGAGTAGAACACAAGTTGTTGTGGGCATTGATTTTGTTTAATATGCTTACCGTTACTAGTCCTATCTTGTTTCGACGGTATTGTGGGATGAAGTGGCCCGGACTGACCTTACACGTACACTTACGTGAGACAGGTTCCACCGACTGACATGCACTTGTTGCATAAGGTGGCTAGCGGGTGCCAGTCTCTCCCACTTTAGTCGGATCAAATTCGATGAAAAGGGTCCTTATGAAGGGTAAATAGCAATTGGCATATCATGTTGTGGCTTTTGCGTAGGTAAGAAACGTTCTTGCTAGAAACCCATAGCAGCCACGTAAAACATGCAAACAACAATTAGAGGACGTCTAACTTGTTTTTGCAGGGTATGCTATGTGATGTGATATGGCCAAAAAGAATGTGATGAATGATATGTGATGTATGAGATTGATCATGTTCTTGTAATAGGAATCACGACTTGCATGTCGACAGGAGCCATAGGAGTTGTCTTTATTTATTGTATGACCTGCGTGTCACTGAATAACGCCATGTAATTACTTTACTTCATTGCTAAACCGTTAGCCATAGTAGTAGAAGTAATAGTTGGCGAGATAACTTCATGGCGACACGATGATGGAGATCATGGTGATGGAGATCATGGTGTCATGCCGGTGAAGATGATGATCATGGAGCCCCGAAGATGGAGATCAAAAGGAGCAAAATGATATTGGCCATATCATGTCACTTTTTGATTGCATGTGATGTTTATCATGTTTATGCATCTTATTTGCTTAGAACGACGGTAGTAAATAAGATGATCCCTCATAATAATTTCAAGAAAGTGTTCCCCCTAACTGTGCACCGTTGCAAAAGTTCGTTGTTTCGAAGCACCACGTGATGATCGGGTGTGATAGATTCTAACATTCACATACAACGGGTGTAAGCCAGATTTACACACGCGAAATACTTAGGTTGACTTGACGAGCCTAGCATGTACAGACATGGCCTCGGAACACAAGAGACCAAAAGGTCGAACATGAGTCGTATAGTGGATATGATCAACATGAAGATGTTCACCGATGATGACTAGTCCGTCTCACGTGATGATCGGACACGGCCTAGTTGACTCGGATCATGTATCACTTAGATGACTAGAGGGATGTCTATCTGAGTGGGAGTTCATAATATGAACTTAATTATCCTGAACATAGTCAAAAGGTTTTTGCAAATTATGTCGTAGCTCGCGCTTTAGTTCTACAGTTTTAGATATGTTCCTAGAGAAAATTTAGTTGAAAGTTGATAGTAGCAATTATGCGGACTGGGTCCGTAAACTGAGGATTGTCCTCATTGCTGCGTAGAAGGCTTATGTCCTTAATGCACCGCTCGGTGTGCTAAACCTCGAACGTTGTTTGTGGATGTTGCGAACATCTGACATACACATTTTGATGACTACGTGATAGTTCAGTGGGTAATGTTAAATGGTTTAGAATTGAGGCACCGAAGACATTTTGAAATGCCGCAGAACATATGAGATGTTCCAAGAGCTGAAATTGGGATTTCAGGCTCGTGCCCACGTCAAGAGGCATAAGACCTCCGACGAGCTTCTTTGCCTACAAACTAAGGGAGAAAAGCTCAATCGTTGAACTTGTACTCAGATTGTCTGGGTACAACAATCACTTGAATCGAGTGGGAGTTAATATTCCAGATGAGATAGTGATGTTTCTCCAAAGACACTACCACCAAGCTACTAGAGCTTCATGATGAACTATAACATAATAGGAATAGATATGATGATCCTTGAAATATTCGCGATGTTTGACACCGCAAAAGTAGAAATCAAGGAGCATCAGTTGTTGATGGTTAGTGAAACCACTAGTTCAAGAAGGGCAAGGGCAAGAAGGGGTACTTCATGAAACGGCAAATCAGTTGCTGCTCCAGTGAAGAAACCCAGGGTTGAACCCAAACCCGAGACTAAGTGCTTCTATAATGAGGGAACGGTCACTGAAGCAGAACTACCCTAGATACTTGGTAGATGAGAAGGCTGGCAAGGTTGACAGAAGTATATTGGATATACATTGAATTAAATGTGTACTTTACTAGTACTCCTAGTAGCACCAGGGTATTAAGATACCGGTTCGGTTGCTAAGTGTTAGTAACTCGAAATAAAAGAGCTCCGGAATAAACGGGGACTAGCTAAAGGTGAGATGACAATGTGTGTTGGAAGTGTTCCCAAGGTTGATGTGATCAAGCATCGCCTGCTCCATCTACCATCGAGATTGGTGTTAAACCTAAATAATTGTTATTTGGTGTTTGCGTTGAGCATAGACATGATTGGATTATGTCTATCGCAATACGATTATTCATTTAAGGAGAATAATGGTTACTCTGTTTATTTGAATAATACCTTCGATGGTCTTGCACCTAAAATGAATGGTTTATTGAATCTCGATCGTAGTGATACACATGTTCATGCCAAAAGATATAAGATAGTGATGATAGTACCACATACTTGTGGCACTACCATTTGAGTCATATTGGTATAAAACGCATGAAGAAGCTCCATGTTGATGAATCTTTGGACTCACTCGTTTTGAAAACTTTGAGACATGCAAACCATGTCTATTGGTATGTGCGAATGAAGAAACTCCATGCAGATGGATCGTTTGGACTCACTTGAGACATGCAGATCATACCACATGGGCAAGATGACTGAAAAGCCTCGTTTTTCAGTAAGATGGAACAAGAGAGCAACTTGTTGGAAGTAATACATTTTGATGTGTGTTGTCCAATGAGTGCTGAGGCACGCTGTGGATATCGTTCTGTTCTTACTTCACAGATGATTTGAGTAGATGTTGAGTATATTTACTTGATGAAACACAAGTCTGAATTATTGAAAGGTTCAAGTAATTTTAGAGTGAAGTTGAAGATCTTCGTGACAAGAGGATAAAATGTCTATGATATGATCATAGAGATGGATATCTGAGTTGCGAGTTTTGGTACACAACTGAGACATTGTGGAAATTGTTTCACAACTAACACCGCCTGGAACACCATAGTGTGATGGTGTGTCCGAACATCATAGCTGCACCCTATTGGATATGGTGCACACCATGATGTCTCTTATCGAATTACCACTATCATTCATGGGTTAGGCATTAGAGACAACCGCATTCACTTTAAATAGGGCACCACGTATTTCCATTGAGATGACACCGTATGAACTATGGTTTAGAGAAACCTAAGTTGTCGTTTCTTGAAAGTTTGGGGCTGCGACGCTTATGTGAAAAAGTTTCATCGTGATAAGCTCGAACCCAAAACGGATAAATGCATCTTCATAGGATACCCAAAATGGTTGGGTATACCTCCTATCTCAGATCTGGAAGCAAAAGTAATTGTTTCTAGAAACATGTCCTTTCTCGAGGAAAAGTTTCTCTCGAAAGAATTGAGTGGGAGGATGGTGGAGACTTGATGAGGTTATTGAACCATCACTTCAACCAGTGTGTAGCAGGGCACAGGAAGTTGTTCCTGTGGCACCTACACCAATTGAAGTGGAAGTTGATGATAGTGATCATGAAACTTCGGATCAAGTCACTACCAAACCTCATAGGACGACAAGGACACGTACTGCTTCAAAGTGGTATGGTAATCCTGTCTTGGAGGTCATGTTGCTAGACAACAATGAACCTACGAGCTATGAAGAAGCGATGGTGGGCCCGGATTCCGACAAATGGCTAGAGGCCATAAAATCCGAGAGAGGATCCATGTATGAAAACAAAGTGTGGACTTTGGAAGAACTACTTGATGGTCGTAAGGCTGTTGGGTACAGATGGATTTTAAAAGGAAGACGGACAATGATGGTAAGTATCACCATTAAGAAAGCTCGACTTGTCGTTAAGATGTTTTCCGACAAGTTCAAGGAGTTGACTGCGATGAGACTTTCTCACTCGTAGCGATGCTAAGAGTCTGTTGGAATTATATTAGCAATTACTGCATGATTTATGAAATCTTGCAGATAGGATGTCAAAACATTGTTTCCTCGATGTTATTCTTGATGAAAGGTTGTATGTGATACAACCAGAAGGTTTTGTCAATCCTGAAAGATGCTAACAAGTGTGCAAAGCTCCACAATCCTTCTAAGGACTGGAGTAAGCATCTCGGAGTTGGAATATACGCTTTCATGAGATGATCAAAGATTTTGGGTTTATACAAAGTTTATAAGAAACTTGTATTTCCAAAGAAGTGAGTGGGAGCACTATAGCATTTCTGATGAGTATATGTTGTTGACATACTGTTGATCGGAAACGATGTAGAATTTCTGGAAAGCATGTAGGGTTGTTTGAAAAGTGTTTTTTAATGGAAAACCTGGATTAAGCTACTTGAACATTGAGCATCAAGATCTATAAGGATAGATCAAAACGCTTAATAGTACTTTCAAATGAATACATACCATATCCGATCCCCAAGGGAACAAACAATGCCACTTCGCATCGATGCAAGAAGCACCTAGGAAGGATGTGGAGTGGGCAAAGTGATTAGAGCTTGTTGGAAAATTGTTCGTGGAGCTACAATGATTCGGAAATCAGAGACTTTGTAGAAGCTGGTGACATGTTGTGTCATTTTGCATAATTTTATTACCGAGGATGAGAGTGATGGTGCAGCTCAAACACATGATTTTAACAAGCCTAGAGAACAAGTCGAGATCCCGGAACAACAAGATGCAAATAAGCTTATCAATTTTATGCAGATGCATCAGAATCTTCGAGATCATCAAGTGCGCGGGTAACTACTCAGTGATCTTGTCGAACATATGTGGACCCACAATTGAAAACCAAAGAGCTAATGTTTGAATTCTACACTTAAAACAAAATTTATGTTCAAACTATGTATTTTGGTATCAATAAATGTTTACTACGTGCGATATTCACGGATGTGCATGGATTTGCATGAATTTGAGGATTTATATTTGAGGTGTGTGGCTGTCCGACAACCCATATGAGAGGTCGTCCGACGCTGTTCATGGGCGTACCTAGAGCCGTATTTGCCAAGTCCAACTGTAGAAACTCCTACGAGAAAATCAAAGTAAAAAACCTATAATGCCAGCTATGAACACCAGATTTGTGTCAAATACTCTTTAATTTCAAAACTATGGTTCTTCAAAATATCATGTGCATCCGAATACCTCCGTCTTGTCACTTTTTCTATTATATGTAATTGCTTCGGAACTGGAGTTTTTTTTTTTTTTGGATGATTGGATACTCGGTTCTTGATTACAAATTTAACAGCTTACGGCTTTCAGTTGATGGGTCCAAATGCATCGTAGCACGTGAGACACACGGATCAGTGGATGACGTTAGCTTCCAACATATGTGAGACACATGGGTCAGTCGATGTCGTTAACCTCCAACACATAAACAGACGTTTTTTCGGATGAGCACTGCTTGGTGTCAACATCCTTGGTAGTTGGCGTGAAACTTGCTGAGGCAAGCTTCCCTGTAGATGTAGCCATCAGCCATGGAGGTGTCTCGTCACCTCCTTTACCTTTTCCCATGTTTAACCTTATCAAGGACAAGCATATCATCCATAAACCCTTTGCTTGCTGAGTAAATCTGTTTTGGTCCATTAATGGCCGGCTTAATTAATCATGATATATGAAAACGTTGTATGGTGTGGGTTAGCATGGTGATATTATTAGTGATGTAGATGGTGAATTGGTACTATTATTATTTTTGCCATAGTTGTTGGGCCGTGCGTGGTGGTACGTCCCCTGCAGTCCAGCTGTGCCCTCCACCTGAAGCTGCTCAAAGTAAACGTGGTTTTCGTCCGCTTACTGATGTGAATGTGAAGGTTGCTTGTGAGTTCTATTCTGCTGCCAGACTGAATAATGTCTTGGTGGGTTCCATGTGTGTCTGCTCTTACGTTGCCCAAACTAGCATGCATGACTATGTACAAACGTTGTCAACACAGCAATACTGAGAAAGAACACGTGTACACACCTACCGCGTACATTAATTATATGTTTCTACGGTACAAGGGGGGTGTACAGGAACACTCGCACATGATCACCGCCAACTCCATGAATTAATTGAAGATATCCAGGTAAACCATTTCAATGGTTGTTTGCATCTCACTAATGCAGAGGTCGAGGGTTTTAACCTCCTTTCCAGAGGTAAAAAAGAAACAGTCACGACTTGGACTGAACATTACGCAATGTCGTAGTAGATGATTATGACAGTGTTGGGCGAGATGTGAACAGGACGCAGGTATATGAACTCCAGCAAACCATCCGCTGATGTGAGCATCAAGGAAACGAGCAGAGCCACTAGCCGTGGTTGCTTCCAATAATTCATGCAGCATATGGGTCTCCAACAAACCAGCTCTCACGTAACCTCATGTCATTTCCAATTAGCACAATTGAACGGCTACTAGCTCTTATAATAACCAACTAATACATGGCCCCTATCATTTATATTCCACCCTTTCCTCCATAAACAAGAAATCGCCATGAAAAAGACGGGCTACTCGAACTGCACCTAACACAGCCCTGTCAGTGACCAGGCCATCCACCTTACTTGCAAACCAAAACTTTCTGCTCCAGCAGCAGCAGTACTGGCCGTGATTAAGAAGACTCACCTCTCCTAGTCATATGTTAATCATAATAAATCGATCCGTGGCATCGCCCGGGAATCGTGATCGTGGCCAGGCAAAACCGAGCTCCGTTCCAACGGCAAGTGGTTGGGATCCGAATCGAGCTCTCGCGATGCTACGTTTCGGCTGTTGGCAGTTCATGTTGTTTTTCCAGAGTGTACTCCTGGCCTCCTTGGTTCAGGAAGCTGCATCGGCTTTAAATAATTGTTACTCAACATGTTCTCTCTGATTCCGCTGACAACAAGCGGCCGGCGAATGACGTCGTACCATTTTCCATTTTGCCGTCTGATATGCAACTTGCTGAAAGCATCTTCGACAGAGTCAATTTTTCTCAATGGTGGTTACCGGGGTAATTCCAATAATTGAGGGATTTGTAGGTGGGGTCTTTTCTCAAAACCTAAATAGTTTTTTTTCTCAATAATATGTTTTCCCAATTTCTTTTTGAACTTGCATACAAATGGCATATGCATGTCTAATAATTCAAATAATGATAGTTCAGACACACATAATTGGACACCATTTCAAAATCTACAATTTGAAATCCAAATTTAAATAAAATTTCAAATTCAAACGTAACAAATCCTCCAAATGATTCAAAGTAAAGATAATGGATGGTCAAAATGATTCCAAGTAAGCATAACATGAAGATCAAACATGCAACATATGGTTTACCTAAACACAGAGATCAAGCATAGAGCATATGATTCATCTAAGCATGAAGATGAAACATAGAGTATCACTCCTCACTCCCATTGCCATCCACGCTACCATGTCCCCTCACACACGCACCCCCTACCATCTTTGGTGCTATAATTTGTGCCTTCATCAACTCAAGATACTTGAGCTGGGCCGCGCCAAGTCCAACACTGTACGTGAATATGATCTTCTATTCTTGCTCCATTTTCTTCGTATGTGCTTCGTCTGCAAGGATTCTCAACTTCTCTTCATCGATTGCTGCATTGTGCTCCTCACATTGTATCTTGCACTCCTCCATTGCTTTGACCTCGAACCACCTTGTTTCCTTCTCGTGTTTTTTCTCTCCCCCAACTTGTTTTTGCTCATGGCCTCCATGCAGCACATACAGGCTTTTTTGGAGTCCTGGGTCTATACGTTGTGTTTCGTGCAACTATTGTCGAGGTAGCGATTTTAACCTAGCAGCAGCAGCGCCACCGCCGCCACAAAGCAGCGGTGCCGCCCACTGCCTCCTTCCTTCC
>NC_041385.1:108851443-108902762 GCF_002162155.2 Triticum dicoccoides | reverse complement strand
CACCCCCCTCCCATCCCTCCCCTCCGCCGCCGCTGGAGGAAGCCGTCGGGCTAAGCCCGGACGGCTGACGGTGCTGGCAGAGGAGCCTCTCCTTCTCGCGCGTGAGGGTGGGAGAGCAGAAGTGCACCCTGGATCTGAGCCTCCGGGGCGGTGGCTCGCTCCCGGCGGCGGATGGCCGCGGCGTTGCGGCACCTCGGATCGGCGGCGACATGAAGGGCTTTGGTGGACTGGTCGGCTGCGGGCATGGTTGGTCCTCTGGTCAGATCTGATCTGGCCAGAGTGGCTTGCTCGCTCCGCGCCGGCGGAGATCGGTGGTGGTCCGTGCGCATGATGTGAGATGGAGGTTCGTCCAGCGGATCCGGGTGAAAACCTCGTTCCCGGCTTGTTGCCACGACCGGCGATGGTGGCACTCTTTTATGTCGAAGGCATCACCGTGGAGAGCTCTAGACCTCTGTGCGCTACCTCCGGGGGAAACCCTAAATCAGTAGATCGGATGACGGCGGCGCTCTGGTGTCGTTTCCCCCTTGGGGACGTCATTTTTGGCGGTGTACACGGGCTCGAGGGATTAATGGATTACTTCTTTGGTGGAGCGGTGCTTCATCTTACTCATTGATGGCGGCAGATCTCGACGGCGCGGCATAGTGGAGACTCGGCGTCCGATGCGCAGAGATGGACTCATGCAGGAGGAGGACGTTGTCTGGCATCAAGGTGGCGTCAATGACAGAGAAGCCTGGCAAGGTCGGTGCATTAGTTTCTGCTCGAAATATGGATTGGTAGAAGACGACGGCGACAACACATGAGAGTCGTCGGACCGGCTTGTACCCCAAACCCAGTATGTGGCTCGGTTGGGGCCTCCAACTTTAGATGTTAGGCTTTGGTGCGATGTTTGTTTGGTATTAGGCTCGGACTATCAGCACCCCTTCATCAAGTGGATAAGAGTAGCGATAGTTGTTGCTAAGATGATGGCTTCAGACTACCTGATGTACTACTTTGTAAGGTCCTTGTGAATAATTAATAAAATGGATGCATGCATCTTCCAGATGAAAATGCCGGGGATAATCTTCCTTTTCCACAAAAACTTGTTTTTTCTTGCTATGATCTCTTCCACCGCAATCTTGAGCAAAACCGCGAATCCTCCATCCTTTTTGTAAGGGCATGTTTATCCCTAAGGTGTTTTGGTGATTGATGACAATGCTTTTGCAGACTAATCGTGTGCCTTGAGTATTTTAGTCGCTTCGTCGTTAGGCACAAGACGGTTTGGTACTACTCGAAGACTATTGAAGACGGTGGTGTTCTACGTCTCTTTTGGTGGATTTGAGTCATAGGATAGCCGTACCTTTAAGAGGGGGTCCGTGGTGCAAAGGTTTGGGTGGAATCATCACGTACACGTTTTCTCCCTTTACCCCGCCTTTCCCTTTGCGCTTTGGAGCATCCTCCGTTATCTCCTTTATTGTGCAAAAAGAAGGATTCCTAAGTGCTGCTATTTGAGGCATGCGGTAGTACTGCTCCTAGGAGCGGTAGTACCGCATGCCCTTGCGGTAGTACCGTAGGCGCACACGATAGTACCGCTCCTATGGAGCTGTAGTACCGTGGCCTTAGGCCAGGCTCAGCCTCTCTTGCGGCTGTAGGGGCGGATGTAATTTTTTACATCCGCGCCCTACGCGGTAGTATCGCCCCAGGTGCGCGGTAGTACCGTGAGTCCTGGTCCGGCTCAGTAGCTCGAGCGGAAGTAGGGGCGGATGTAATTTTTTACATCCGCTCCCTGCGCGGTAGTACCGCAAGCTAGGCGCGGTAGTACCGTGTTGGATTTTTGCACTGTTCGATTTTCAGCGGAAGTAGACACAGATGTATTTTTATTCATCTATGCCCTTCCCAGCCTAGTCCATCCTGGCCTTGCGGTAGTACCGCAAGGGAGAGCGGTAGTACCGCGTCAGCGGCAATGCCGCTCTCAGCCTTGGCGGCTCTAGCCTGGACTAGCCCTTGTCGCTGCAGCGGTAGTACCGCGGCCCACCATGGTAGTACCGTGAGCCCCTGCGGTAGTACCGCTTGTCTGGAGCGGTAGTATCACAGGTCGCGGGCTGAGTAAGTGGATAATGGTTGGATTTGTCTCTCCACTATATAAGGTGTGTCTTCTTCCTCTAGTTGACCACCTCTTCTATCCTCAAGCTCCATTGTTGCTCCAAGCTCCATTTTTGCCCGATCTCTCTCCCTAGCTAATCAAACTTGTTGATTTGCTCGGGATTGGTTGAGAAGGCCCCGATCTACACTTCCACCAAGAGAAATTTGATTCCCCCACTAATCCCTAGTGGATCTTGTTACTCTTGGATGTTTGAGCACCCTAGACGGTTGAGGTCACCTTAGAGCCATAGTCCATTTTGGTGAAGCTTCGTGGTGTCGTTGGGAGCCTCCAATTAAGTTGTGGAGATTGCCCCAACCTTGTTTGTAAAGGTTCGGTCGCCGCCTTCAAGGGCACCGATAGTGGAATCACGGCATCTCGCATTGTGTGAGGGCATGAGGAGAATACGGTGGCCCTAGTGGCTTCTTGGGGAGCATTGTGCATCCACACCGCTCTAACGGAGACGTACTTCCCCTCAAAAGGAAGGAACTTCGGTAACACATCCTCGTCTCCACCGGCTCCACTCTTGGTTATCTCGCGCCTTTATTTTTGCAAGCTTACTTGTGTTATATCTCTTGCTTGCTTGTGTGCTTGTTGTTGTTGCATCATATAGGTTGTTCACCTAGTTGCATATCTAGACAACCTACTTTGCTGCAAAGTTTAATTTGGTAAAGAAAATCTAAAATTTGTTCGTTGCCTATTCACCCCCCCCCCCTTCTAGTCAACTATATCGATCCTTTCAATTGGTATCAGAGCCTCGTCTCTTTATTAAGGACTTTGTCGTCCGAAGAGTATGGTTGACACCGTAGACGGTGGGGAGGAGGAGCACTCCGGTGTGAATCCGATCTCGTCTGCGGGTGATGGGGAAACCTTGGTGTCCCATGAGGAATTCAATGTGGCCTTGGACACATTGAAAACCTCCATGACAACCAAGGTTGAAAGCATGTTTAATAAATTCTTAGAAGGACTCAAGCTACCTACCTCGCTGTTGCAAGTGGGTGATTCCACTAACAAGGTGATGGATGCTAACTCCGACAAAGGGGAAGCTAATAGTGAGAAGGGTCCTTCTACTAGTTGTAGAAATGGCACCGGCATCTTTGCCCATGTGGAACCTCCGACTTATGGAGGACCGATTCCCTCTACTCATTTAAATCATGCCGGCCCTCCTCCTAAGATTGTGAAAAATGAGGATTTTGATTCTTGGGTGTATCGCTTCAAGCGTCATTTAAATCATGTGAATACTAATTTTTGGAGAATCGTTGAAGAAGGTTTCTATCCACATGACCGAAGCAACTTCACCCCTAGAGAAGCAGTGGATAATCAATTCAATGTGAATGCTCTCTTCATCATCCAAGATGCTATCCTTCCCGAAGATCTCCCTCATCTCCGACCCCATGCCATGGACAAAGATGCACGGCAATGCGTTGTGACTCTCTATCGGGGAAGTGCAAGCATTCAATGCTCCAACTATGAAGTGGTGCAAGATGAAGCCGATGAGTTTGCAATGAAAGAAGATGAAGAACCTCGTGAGCTCTTTCGGAGAGTAACCAAACTCGCGGTCTCACTCCGAGATCATGGGAGCAAGGACACGGATGACAATTGGATCAAGCGCAAGTTCCTCAAGGCCATGATGCCCTACAACAAGGCCATGTCCTCCGTCATTCGTCAAAGACCGGACTTCCACTCCATGACCTCAAGTGAAGTGTTGGATGAGTTCGTTGCAATGAGCATCTTGGACAAGACTGCCGACAACGTGGTGCTCCACTCTCAAAGGGCAAAGAAGCCCAACCTTGCCTTGAAGGCCAAGGTTATTATGGAAGAAGAGGAAGAAGAGGAAGATGAGGAGAGCAACCCCGAAGATACAAAATATGATTATCATGAGCACATGGCTCTTGCTTCAAGGCAATTTTGGAGCAAGAAGAACTCAAGTGGCTTCAAGGGCAAGCAACGAGTAAGAACTTGTTACAACTGTGGCAATGTGAGCCATTTCGTTGCGGATTATCCTTACGAGAAGCGGGAAGAGAATGGTGGCAAGCTCATTTGAAAAGACAAAGCCAAGTCCTTCCACAACAAGAACAACTTCACCAAAAAGACTCCTACTCGAGGGTTGGTGGTTCAAGAAGAATACTGTGAGGATGATGATGATGATGAAGATAGTGAAGCAATGGCCATGGCATCCGTTGCCATTGCCACAACTCCCTGGATGTCTCTCTTCGATTCACCCAACGAGAACATCACCGCCAAGTGCCTCATGGCCAAAGCCTCTAACAAGGTAACCCCCAACATCAAAACCACCATCATTACTAATCCCTCTTTCACGGGTTGCATTGATGAACATGAGGGGTCTAATGAGGATGTGAATGAATTTGAGTCCTTTATGAGTAAGCTCAAGGGCGAATCCAAGAAGCACTTTGTTGCTCTCTTGGAACAACTTGGTGAAGCCAATGACATGATCGAGGCTCATGAAGAAACCATCTCTAAGATAGAAGGTCATAGTCGTGACTATGCCGATGAGATATCAAATCTCTCTAATGCTCTTGAGGAAGAGCGTGGACATCGTTTGGCTCTTGAGGAGTCACACAACGATGACCATGCTAAGTTAAAGAAAGATCTTGATCATGCACTTGTTGTGTCTCGTGTGCTAACTTCCGAGAAGGCTAAACTTGGGGTTGATCATGCTAGACTCAAGGAGGAGTTTTATGTACTTGACAAGGCCCACAAGGTCTTGAAGGGTGCTCATGCTAACATCAAGGAGTCATGCTCAACTCCAAGTTAAGCTAACCAAGGAAAAGGCCACCTTTCCTCATATGGTATTAATTGATAATGCATATGCCACTAACCCGTGTTGTGAGCATGTGAATCTTGTGGAGGAGAATGCCAAGTTGAAGGATCAACTTGAGAAAGGCCTTGTGACATGCATTCAAGGTGAGAATGATCTCAACGACATTTTGAGCAATCAAAAGGAAGTTGTGGCCAAGGAGGGAATTGGGTTCGCACCCAAGTCCAAGAACAAGAAGAAGAACGACAAGACCAAACGACCTCCTCCTCTCAAGCAAACTTTTGTGAAAGAGGGAGAAGGTGCTCCTAAGGAGAAGAAGAAAAATGTGAAGGGTGTTGATGTCAAAAAGGGCAAAACCACCTCCCCCAACAAAGCCGGCAACTTTAACCCTTCTTATGTATTATGCCGTGCTAGTGATGGGCATGTTTATGCTAAATTTGTTGGTTCTCCTTATGAGTACATTGAATGGTCTATTTGGGTTCCTAAGACCCTTGTTACTAATATCAAAGGACCCATTACAAAATGGGTACCTAAAACCAAGCATTGATCTCGTGTAGGTGTTTGCTTCCGGTGGGGGATCATGGTTGCTCGATAGTGGAGCAACGAATCATATGACCGGAAGCAAGGACTTGGTGGTCGGCGTGCACAAGATTCCTTATATGCCCACCAATGTTGAGTGGGATGATGCCTCGTCTTCTAAGGTATTGGGTCTTGGCAAGGTTGTCATTTGTCATGATCTAACGATCGAGAAAGTCATGCTTGTTGAGTCCCTTGCATTCAATCTTCTTTCCGTTCGTCAACTTGCACTCATGGGCTTTGCCACTTTCTTTGATATTGATACCGTGGCCCTCTTGTGGATCAAGACTCTTAAAGTATCCTTTGTTGGGCATGTCGAGAACGGCCTTTATGTGATTAACTTTTCGGAGCAACCCACTAAGACCGCGACATGCCTAATGGCTAAACTTGATGTGGGATGGCTTTGGCATCGCCATTTAGCCCACGTCAATATAAGATATTTGCAAAGTCTTCTCAAGGGGGACCATGTCCGTGGACTAACAAATGTTAGTTTTGCAAAAGATCGTGCTTGCAGTGCTTGTATCGAAGAAAAGCTTCATGAAAAGGCTCACCCTCCCACGACTATCACCTACTCGAAGAGACCCTTGGAGCTCCTTCACATGGATCTTTTTAGGCCTCCATCCTTTGATAGTCTTTGAGGTAGAAAGTATTGCTTGGTGATTGTGGATGATTATTCAAGGTACACTTGGGTATTTTTCTTCAAAGGAAGAGTGAGACTCAACAAACCATCATCGACTTTGCAAATGAAGCTCAATGTCAACATGATGCAAAGATCTTGACAATAAGAAGTGACAATGGCACTGAGTTCAAGAACTACACCTTGGATGAGTTTCTTAGTGATGAGGGGATCAAGCATCAATATGTTGCACCATATACCCCTCAACAAAATGGTGTCGCGGAGAGGAAGAACTAGACGTTGATGGATGCGGCAAGGACCATGATGGCGGAGTTCAAGTCTCCATACAGCTTTTGGGCCGAAGCCATCAACACAGCATGTCATGCATCCAATCGGCTCTATCTCCACAAAGGCTTGAACAACACTCCTTATGAAATACTTACCGGTAACAAGCCCAACCTCAAGTACTTCCGGGTGTTCGGGTGTAAGTGTTTCATTCTCAAGAAAGGTGTTCGTTTGTCTAAATTTGAGGCTAGATCTTATGAGGGCATATTTGTTGGTTATGCTACAAACTCTCATGCTTACCGTGTCCTCAAAAAGTCCACCGGACTCATTGAGGAGACGTGTAACATGGAGTTTGACGAAAATAACGGCTCCCAAGTGGAGCAAAGTGGTACTTGTGATGTAGGTGATGAAATTCCCCCCCCCAAGCCATAAGAAGAATGGGTGTGGGTCATATCCTACCCATTGAGGAACCCTTTGTGGCCGAAGGAGAAGGACAATGCTCCACTCAAGTGGATCCATCACCAACCCAAGACCCACACGCTTCCGAAGAACAAAGTGAAGGCCCTTAACCTCGTGAACAAGACCAAGGGCAAGATCAACCTCAAGAATGTGGTGAACCACCAAATGATGTCCAAGGCCAAGTTTCCCCCTCGAGCAAGTTCAAGATCAAGAGCAAGCTCAAGATCTAGAACAAGCTCAAGACGGCGCTCAAGATAATCAAGTTAACCCTCCTCATTCTACATCTGAGGAGGAATTAGAGCTTCGTGCCGTGAAGATTGCTTCCAAGCTCACCACCAAAGGTCATCTCATGGAGAATGTGGTTGGAAGCCTAAGAAAGGGGGTAACCACTCATAGACAATTAGAAAACTATTGTGAACATCACACGTTTGTCTCTTGTGTTGAACCCCAAAAGGTCTATGAGGCACTCAAAGATCCGGATTGGCTCAATGCCATGCATGAAGAACTCAACAACTTCGAGTACAACAAGGTGTGGAGATTGGTGCCAAGGCCGTCGGGGAACCACAACATCATTGGAACCAAGTGGATATTCAAGAACAAGCAATATGCTCATGGGAACATCATTCGCAACAAGGCAAGATTGGTAGCACAAGGCTACTCCCAAGTCGAGGGTATCGACTACGGTGAAACCTTTGCTCCCGTTGCTCGCCTTGAATCCATTCGTTTGTTGATTGCTTATGCTTCCCATCACAACTTTAAGTTACAACAAATGGATGTGAAGAGTGCTTTTCTTAATGGTCCTATTAATGAGTTGGTTTATGTCAAGCAACCCCCCTGGTTCGAGGATCCCTACTTCCCGGATCATGTGTATCAACTCGATAAGGCACTCTATGGCCTTAAGCAAGCCCCACGTGCGTGGTACGACCACCTTACCGAGTTGTTACAAGATCGTGGATTTGAGGTTGGGCAAATCGATCCCACTCTTTTTTTACTAAGAAGGTCAAAGGGGAGTTATTTGTATGCCAACTATATGTTGATGATATTATCTTTGGTTCCCCTAACAAAGTTTTCAATGAGGAATTTGCCGCTCTCATGACCTCTAAGTTCAAGATGTCTTCGATGGGAGAGTTGAAGTTCTTCCTTGGTTTCGATGTCAAGCAAAGAAGAGAAGCTACCTTCATCAACCA
This sequence comes from Triticum dicoccoides, assembly GCF_002162155.2. Lineage (NCBI taxonomy): Eukaryota > Viridiplantae > Streptophyta > Magnoliopsida > Poales > Poaceae > Triticum > Triticum dicoccoides. The sequence continues at coordinate 108,894,744 of NC_041385.1, read as the reverse complement.
AGCCAAATACACTCAAGACATGCTCAAAAGATTCAAGCTAAGTGATGTCAAGCTGGCTTCTACTCCAATGCCTACCAAGTGCCAACTTGACATTGATCCCAATGGTAAAGCGGTGGATCAAAAGGTATATCGCTCCATGATTGGCTCCTTGCTTTACCTTTGTGCATCTAGACCGGATATCATGTTGAGTGTGGGAATATGTGCACGGTTTCAAGCCGCACCGAAGGAAAGTCACTATGTGGCGGTCAAGCGAATCTTTCGATATTTGGCTCATACCCCAAACTTTGGCTTATGGTACCCAAGAGGAGCAAACTTCAAGCTTGAAGGATTTTCGGATTCCGATTGGGCGGGAGACAAAGTGGATAGGAAGTCCACTTCTGGAGGGTGCCAATTTCTAGGTTGCTCTTTGGTAAGTTGGTCTTCCAAGAAGCAAAGTTGTGTGTCTCTCTCGTCCACCGAAGCGTAATATGTGGCGCCCGGTAGTTGTTGTGCACAACTCCTATGGATGAGGCAAAGTTTAAAGGATTACGGCGTCATTTGTGACAAAGTGCCTCTTTGGTGTGACAATGAAAGTGCCATCAAGATTTCTCTCAACCCGGTGCAACACTTCAAGACGAAGCATATTGAGATTCGGTATCACTTCATCCGGGATCATATTAGGCGAGGGGAGATCGAGCTCAAGTATGTCAACACTCATGATAACCTTGCAGATATTTTCACAAAGCCCTTGGATGAAGCAAGATTTCGCGAGTTAAGGCATGAGCTAAATATCATTGATTCGAGCAATGTGACTTGAACCCTTGCACATCCCACCACACTCAACTTGTTGTCTAGTTTAGGTGTAGGCATGGACATAGGGGGAGTGTTGTTCTCTCAATGAACTCTTCCTCCCCCCATTATGCATAAATTGATCAACTCTTTCACATTAGCCATTTTTGATGGTACATGTGCTTCAAAGACGAGTTTTGGTCATGGGCCCAAGGATAATTCTTCGCGGTGCCATACCAATCAACTCAACACATAGGTGGCTCCGGCCAACGCCCCCTCCTTGGAGAGGTTGTGTCTCGTTTTGGTCTTTGTTGCCTCTTGTTTGGTTGCGGTGCTTCGCTTGTTAGCTCGTTGGTGTGTGTGTTCTCTTAAAGGTTCCGTGCAAAGTCGTTTTTCTCCCGTGCTTGAAAATGCATTTTCTTGGGTTCACGGTACTACCGTGGTCCGCCACGGTACTACCGCAGGGCACGGTACTACCGCTGGGCACGGTACTACCGCAACCAGCACGGCAGTAATTTTTTACTGCTGCTGGTGGAGCAGTACTACCGCCCACGGCGCGGTACTTCCGCCCGGGCGGTACTACCGCAATGAGTCATGGTACTACTGTGGCGTAGCGAGCGCGTGGGGGTTAAGAGCAGGCAGGGGGAGTTCCAACTCCCCCATACCCATTCACTCCTTCTCCCCATGCTGCCTCTCTCTCTCTCTCCTGCCCAGGAACGGCGCCGGAGACCCTTGCCGGATCTCCCTCTCCGGCTGCTCTCCTCGGATTCCGACCGGTGGGATCGTTCCCCACCAATTACTCTTGCCATGGACCAAGGTATTTCCCCAAATCCCTCTCTTTTTGGTTTGTTCTTTTGCTTCTAGGTTTTTGGGGAGATGCTAGTTGTTCTTGAGATTTTAGGCTAAATCTTTGCAAGAGTAGGTTGGAGGAGAGTAGTGATGCGTAGAGTTTATACATAATATGTTGTCTCGTGGTAGATTTGATCGTCCGTAGTACCGCTTTGTCGTCACGGTAGTTCCCAGATTCAATTGTTGTTTCAGATCTGAAAACACGTGGTACTACCGTACCTCCGGCACGGTACTACCGCCCTCGCGGTACTACCGTACCTCCAGCACGGTACTACCGTGCGCACGGTACTATCGTGATTTGGAGCGGCACTAATTTTTTAGTTCCGCGCGACCAAGCTGTGCTACAATTGCTGTCAAATTTATCATGTGGCAATTATTATGTGTGAATTCTACCTATTTCACTGTTTTGCTGCGTTCTTTGCACCGATCCTTCTCGCGTTTCTTGCGTGTTTGTTTTGTGGTGTGTGGCTCAGGTGCTCATGCTCATCATTCCAATCCAAGCCGTGACACGGGCTCCAAGCACCTACGCAATCAAGATGAAGCTCCTGAGGGCTCCAATGCCCCCCAACGCAGGACCAAGACCACCACCACCAAGGACAAGGAACCCTCCATGAGTATGGATGAGATGCCGCTTGCTGAGTTCGTTTCTCGAAGGAAGATCAATCCCTATGTGAATCCTCGTGCCAACCTTCGAGGGAATGAGTTATTCTAGACTAAGCAGCAGAATCTCATTTATTTGGATGTGATCAAGGCCAAGCGGAATATCTATGTGGATGTGCATTGGATCGACATGCATCATATGTGGGAAGAGAAGCACCGAGCATACTTTGGTGAGGCTCTGGATCTAGTAGAGCAGTTTGGCATTGAGCATATCATCTCTTTTCACAAAGACTATAATCCGGAGATTGTGGTTCAGTTCTTCGCCTTGGTGTACTTTCATCCTAATGAGGACAGGACGATGACTTGGATGACCAATGGTCGGCGGCTGACGGCTACCTGGAAGGAGTTCATGACTTTGCTTGGTGTTTCGGATGAGGGGCTCGCCACACCCCAAGGTGTTCGTCCTCACTCCAATACTGAGTCTGCCAACAAGAACAAGCTTCAACCCTTCCTTGTTGAGAAGAAGCTCTCTAGTGGCAAGTCTTCGTGGGTGCTCAACTCTTTCCTTGACATCATGTACCGGATCTTCCGCAACTCTCTCTTCCCACGCATTGGGGATAAGGACAAGGTACACGCTTATCTTGTGGACATGTTGCTCCTATGTGAAGAAGCGCGCAACTCTCAGACGTTACCACTTGATGTCTCACACATCATGTGGTGTGAGCTTCGGTTTGCCATCTTCAACCGCAAGGTCCCCATCTATGGACCGTATCTATTTGAGTTGATCTCTGCAACTTGGGAGAAGCTCTACCCTCAGGATGACTTTGAGGCCCCTGATTAGATTCGACATGATTCCATCCGGCACTGTGTCAAGACTCAGTGGGCTAACACCACTTCTCGTGCTGAGGCTGCGGCTGCCATGGATGTGGATGCAAATGAGGATGAGGAGGAGCCAGCAGATGAGGTCAGCTCTGAGGGCTACACCCCTCCCACCTCTGAGCCATCTTGGGCTAAGAGGCTGAAGAACAAGATGAAGAACTTGTTCTGCATGCAGGCCAAGGGTCAGTACAGGTCCCATGTTGCCTCCAAGGAGAGTCGCTGCCGGGACAAGAAGATCATGAGGCTGTTTGGAGAGGACGTTTCTGGCGGTTCTGAGGATCGCATCACTCCAGAGGCTGAGTGGATGGCGAAACAGGGCTTTAAGTGGACCGATTCTGAGGAGGACGTCGAGGAGACCATTCCTGCTGCCGAGTCTAACGAGGACCGTGCGTCTGACTACTTCGCTTGAGCCACCACTTATGTGTAGGTGTCCTCTCTGCCTTTTTGGTGTCTCGATGCCAAAGGGGGAGAGAGTGTAGGGATTTGCGAGAGTCTTTTGTTTGCTTTGCTCGTGTTTGTTCCGTTGAACCTTGCTTTGCTTTGGTTTAGTTTGCTCGTGAGACTTGGTCTATCATATGGTGTAAGACATATGCACTCTATCGTACCTTGTTACCTTATTACCTTATTGAGCCTATGTTATTTCGTGCTATTTATGTTATGCTCATGTTTACTATCTTGTTTAGTGTTAGCCTTATTATTGCAAGATATGCTTTGTCTCTAATATAGGGGGAGTGGTGATCCTAGTATTCGTGCCGTGCAGTCCAAAGCACTTTACTCTCTAGCACGAATCTAGGGGGAGCTCGTCTATATTCTAGAGATGTGGGGTTTGCTTGTGTTATATTCTTTCCCTTCGTGCAAATCCCGTATTGTCATCAATCCACCAAAAAGGGGGAGATTGTAAGGGCATGTTTATCCCTAAGGTGTTTTGGTGATTGATGACAATGCTTTTGCGGACTAATCGTGTGCCTTGAGTATTTCAGTCGCTTCATTGTTAGGCACAAGACGGTTCGGTACCCCTCGAAGACTATTGAAGACGGTGGTGTTCTACATCTCTTTTGGTGGATTTGAGTCGTAGGATAGCCGTACCTTTAAGAGGGGGTCCGCGGTGGAAAGGTTTGGGTGGAATCATCACGTACACGTTTTCTCCCTTTACCCCGCCTTTCCCTTTGCGCTTTGGAGCATCCTCCGTTATCTCCTTTATTGTGCAAAAAGAAGGATTCCTAAGTGCTGCTATTTGAGGCATGCGGTAGTACTGCTCCTAGGAGCGGTAGTACCGTAGGCCCCTGCGGTAGTACCGCAAGCCCTTGCGGTAGTACCGTAGGCGCACACGGTAGTACCGCTCCTATGGAGCTGTAGTACCGTGGCCTCAGGCCAGGCTCAGCCTCTCTTGCAGCTGTAGGGGCGGATGTAATTTTTTACATCCGCGCCCTATGCGGTAGTACCACCCCAGGTGCGCGGTAGTACCGTGAGTCCTGGTCCGACTCAGTAGCTCGAGCGGAAGTAGGGGCGGATGTAATTTTTTACATCCGCTCCCTGCGCGGTAGTACCACAAGCCAGGCGCGGTAGTACCGTGTCGGATTTTTGCACTGTTCAATTTTCAGCGGAAGTAGACACGGATGTATTTTTATTCATCCGTGCCCTTCCCAGCCTAGTCCATCCTGGCCTTGCGGTAGTACCGCAAGGGGGAGCGGTAGTACCGCGTCAGCGGCAGTAGCGCTCTCAGCCTTGGCGGCTCTGGCCTGGACTAGCCCCTGCCGCTGCAGCGGTAGTACCGCGGCCCACCACGGTAGTACGGTGAGCCCCTGCGGTAGTACCGCTTGTCTGGAGCGGTAGTACCGTAGGTCGCGGGCTGAGTAAGTGGATAACGGTTGGATTTGTCTCTCCACTATATAAGGTGTGTCTTTTTCCTCTAGTTGACCACCTCTTCTATCCTCAAGCTCCATTGTTGCTCCAAGCTCCATTTTCACCCGATCTCTCTCCCTAGCCAATCAAACTTGTTGATTTGCTCGGGATTGGTTGAGAAGGCCCCAATCTACACTTCCACCAAGAGAAATTTGATCCCCCCCACTAATCCCTGGCGGATCTTGTTACTCTTGGGTGTTTGAACACCCTAGATGGTTGAGGTCACCTCGGAGCCATAGTCCATTGTGGTGAAGCTTCGTGGTGTCGTTGGGAGCCTCCAATTAAGTTGTGGAGATTGCCCCAACCTTGTTTGTAAAGGTTCGGTCGCCGCCTTCAAGGGCACCAATAGTGGAATCACGACATATCGCATTGTGTGAGGGTGTGAGGAGAATACGGTGGCCCTAGTGGCTTCTTGCGGAGCATTGTGCCTCCACACCACTCTAAAGGAGACGTACTTCCCCTCAAAAGGAAGGAACTTCGGTAACACATCCTCGTCTCCACCGGCTCCACTCTTGGTTATCTCGCGCCTTTATTTTTGCAACCTCACTTGTGTTATATCCCTTGCTTGCTTGTGTGCTTGTTTTTGTTGCATCATATATGTTGTTCACCTAGTTGCATATCTAGACAGCCTACTTTGATGGAAAGTTTAATTTGGTAAAGAAAAGCTAAAAATTGTTAGTTACCTATTCACCCCCCCCCCTTCTAGTCAACTATATCGATCCTTTCACTTTTGTTTCTCTTCCTTACCTCTCCTCCGTGGTGGCCTCTTCACATTGATGGTTGGAGTCAAGTTGAGAATATAATTTGGGAAACATCAACCTCATTACTGGTATCGCCACTGTTGTGCACTTGTGTAGCCAATAAACATTTAGCCTTCTTTTCGGTTGGAATGTTGTTCATGTCTCTTCACTTCTCATTGTTTTGGAGCAAAGCCCAACAACGGAACAAGCAGAAAGACTTGCCTTTTTGGTCCCCTCTACTTGTACAATTCATTTGTGTAGCTTTGTTTTGAAGTTGAAAACTTTCATTAGCAATTTGGATTTAAACCATTCATAAACAAATAAAGAAAAGAAACTCATCGGCATGTCTCCTATCATTATTCCACTGGGTTTGGCACGATCCACTTGATCCACTCAACATGCCCAACGATTGCAACACTCCTGAATTGTGCTCCATCGATGTGTGAGTGACTTAATCGAGTAGTGAGTGAAAACTGACACAATGCGGTGCAAGTGGTCTGCAATATGATTTCAGTAGGTATTCGTGTTTTAATCGGACCCAACTACCGGATCAATGTTCACACTCTTCCATGCCATGAACAACGAGGTATCCTCGGGTGTGGAGATGTTGCTCCCCTTACCCATTTCTTCAATTTGGAAGCAGCAACATTGTCGGTGTCAAAACCGATAGATCTCGGTAAAGGGTCCCGAGATGTGGATCTTGGATCAATGGGTAACAAAGAACGTAGAGATAGTATTTACCCATGTCCAGGCCCTCTCTAAGAGGTAAAACCCTACATCCTACTTGATTATATTGATGTGTGTATACGATGATTACAAAGTTGATCTACCATGAGATCGGATGAACTAAACCCTAGATGACTAAGATGATGGTTCTCCCCTCCTATGGACTAAACCCTCCGGCTTATATAGACACCAGGGGTACCTAGGGTTACATATGTCGGTTACCAGCATGGGATGAGCACACGAGCTATGCCAAGCAAGATTTGGAGTATGTGCCAAGTCTTCAGAGGTTTCCTTCTGGAGCATGGGCTTGTCCTGAGTCCGGTCTACTCCCGACGATCAATAAGCAACCCACTAGTCTGGCCCTCTCCATTAACAATAGGCCAGCAACCCAAGGACCCCCTAATCTAGGACTCCCTCAAACATCAACTTGATCCTCATCACCCTCAGATGGAGTGGACAAAGAAATATCTTGTATGCCTACCAACTTGCTCATCATGTGATTTTCCACCACATAATCGCAAATATGAAACTAATGACCATTGCATATTGCCATTTAAAACTATGATTGCATTTTGTCAAAATGAAATAAATGAAAGATAAATAAAAACAAAAATATTATACCTTTCATATGTTTTGTTGAACAAGTCATTGTTGTTGTACATGTTGAAGTCGTCGCCGGCCTTGAAAAAGGTGGGGACGATCGGCGACCTATTTGTGAAGGAGGTCACGAGATCGGTAAAGGAGGTCGAAGTGACACAACCATGGTTGTCATCCCTTTCTTTTTCACTCGTAGCTTCTTGGACGGCGCGATGAGCCGACGAGAAATGGTGAATCCGTCATCCCCCATGGCATTGGTGCGGATGAGGTGCATGTCGGGTAGAGCACCTAGGCCAGGTCAATGATGATGACCGTGGGTGGAGGCGGCAGGGCGATAGACAATCATCTGAGGTTGTCTGCATCGATGGAAAGGCACATGAATGTTCAGGCGGTAGAGGGGATGTTGATTCCCACCAAGTATTGGGAGGGGTCAATTTCCCCGATATTGTGGCTAAGTTGGGTTGTTTGATTGGGAGTTCCCAATAATTTTGGCGCTTTGGGGCTGTGTTGGAGCACGTTTTTTAGCCCAACTCTCCCAATATCTGATTTTTATAGGGAAATGGGCTATGTTGGAGGTTCCCTAAGTAAGTCATCTATCACCGTCTATTTGTATTCATTCACTTCCATGGAATAACGGGTGAAACCCTAGCCGCCGCCCCCGTCTCTCCCCACCCCGTCCACCTCCTATCGTCGTAGGAAGCCTTCAAGCAAAGCCTTCCCGACGGATGGCGACTGCAGAATCATCTCCTTGTGCTTCATGAGTCCTCACGGCTAAAGCGTTGTGGTGGCCCTAGACGACTCCCATGTTGGTAGAGATCTGACGCTGGGATGGTGGCCCCAGGACAGTTTGGCGGTGGCTATGTCGTAGTGGTTGTGAGGGCAGCATGGCGTTTGGTCGTGGTATCAAGGATGACGAAATGATTTGTGGTGTATGCATTCCGTTCCTTGATTCATGATGATGGTGATGATGACCCATTTTTCTGGTCCCTGTATGGAGCATCTGCGGACTGGCGCATCTTAATTTGCTCCTTGCGGCACAACCTCAGGTTGCTGGCCGTTTTTACAGGGCACAAGTTCGATGGGTTTTACCCTCCATATAGAAGGTTCCTGGCAGTGATTAGATTTGTCCTGCTCGGTGCAGAGGTTTGGACTGCTTGACATGAGCCAAGATGGCATTTGCAACAGTAGATCTCGCGACTCAACTTCTGTTTGATGCGCAGGTTCCGCTCTTGTCGGAGGCGCCCCATGTGACTAGCCAAAATGGGTTTGCGTGGGCGATCTGGACTCTCTGCGGCATGGAATTAGGGAAGATGGTAGGCGTCTCTACGCACTACTTGACAACATGTGTTCCACAAACATGGTTCTATTTGTATGGCCATGTCCGCATCAAGAATGTGCATTTGCATAAGTTGTGCAATGATGGATTGACATGGTGGCAACCCAAGGCCACGTTGGCCACGTGGTGCTCTTTGAGTGCATGAGGTTGGGTTCCAGGCTTCTGGCCCTGAAAATTCTTGGTTCTGACCTTTCATTGGTTGAATCTCGCAACGTCGACGATCAGGCAAGGTTCCCTTGTGGAAGGCATTACGTGAAATTTACTCAGACTAGTCACCGATATGATAACCCACAATTTGATTATTGGGTCCAACAACAACGGCACTCGTGTGTCATTTCTTGGCGACGATCACGCGGCATTGCCTTAGGGAAGATATTACATCGGGTTTACTTAGACTACTTTCCCGGGTGAAAAATCCATGATTTGACCTCATGGTTGGGTCCAACTATGAAAGTGGTCTTGTGTATCGTGTTACATGGGGTTCCCATTATTGATGGTTTGTGTTGTTTGATGAAGTTGTTTTGTTGATAATTGTTTTTCTTCTTTTGTAATAATTTGGCCGTGTACATCCTCTATATTGTTAACATGTATGTATGTAGTGCGCACGACGACTCCTAGATTGTAGGATCTCAACTAATTCCCCCGGCCTGCGTGCCTTGTCCATGGGGTGTATATATGTAACACTGATGTATGTGGCATAATCAATTCATGAGAGCAAGTTTACTCTCCAACTTGGTATTAGTAGTCTCCAGGCCGCCGCCATGTGGGAGCAGCACTCTTCTTCCTCCTCCGCGGCGACTCTCTCCACCACCTTGTCGCCCTCCCTCTCCGACACTGCTCCCTCCGCGGCCTCCTCCAGCGCGGGCACCTCCCCGTTCATCTTCGGCACTCTTCCGGCTAACCCTAGCGCCACTGCCCCCACTTCCTCTCAATTTGCCCCCCTCTTCTCCTCCATCGCGCCGCCGCCGCCCCCGGCCAAGCACCCCATCCTCAACGTCGACATCACCAACCACATCCGCTTCCTTCTCAATCCCGCCGAGCACAATTACCACAAGTGGAAATCATTCTTCCTCATGGTCCTCCTTCGTTACGGCATTATGTATCTCATCGAGCACCCACCCCCACCCAACGCCACCAGCCAGTACCTCGAGCTTGACACCCACGTCGCCCTCGCCATGTATGCCACCCTCTCCGATCAGATCGTAGATCACGTGATCGGCGCCACCACCACCTTTGGTCTCTGGTCTCGGATCAGGGACTACTTCCTCGCCAATCGTGCGGCGCGGTACATGATGCTCAATCGTCAGTACCACAACCTCAAGCAGGGCGACCTCTCCATCGACGAGTACGCGCGCCGCATGAAGCTCCTCACCGCGGGCCTCGCCGACATCGACCATGCCGTCTCCGAGGTGGATCTGACCACGCAGTTCCTTCACGGCATCGACGGCCGCCTCGACACGATCTGGGTCGTGCTGGGGGACACGGTTCCCCTGCCCCCGTTTGAGACCGTGTTCTCACGCCTGAAGCTCGCCGAAGAGAACCTCACTCAGCGCACCGCTGATGCCTCGGCCACGGTCCTCGCCGTCCATGGGCTCGGTGGGCCCTCCGGTGGCTCCGGATCCAATAGCGGTGGTAGCTCCTCTTCTCGTCCAGGCAATTGGGTGGATCGTACCCTGGACCGCCTCCCCGACCGGGCGCCTGGGCGCGACTACAACAACCGCAGCGACGCTGGTGACCGCGGTGGTGACCACGGTAGTGATTGCGGTGGTGACAGTGGATGCGGCCGTGGCCGTGGCGGGCGCAATGGCCAACAGGGTTGCGGTGGCCCCTCTCCCACGCCGTTCAGCCCCTACATGGGGTTCTTCGCCCCGTACGGCATGGCCATCCCTCCACCGCGCCCCGGCTGGGTGCCCCCGAACACCGCCGGTGTCCTCGGTCCTCGTCCGGGCTCCCATGCTCAGCCGTACCCGAAACACCGCCGGTGTCCTCGGTCCTCGTCCGGGCTCCCATGCTCAGCCGTACCCGATGCAGTACTCCTCCTACCAGCAGCCGTCTTGGGATCACATGGCTCTCCTTCACGCCGCCTATAGCAACCAGGGCTTCAACAACACCGCACCGTCCAACGAGTGGTACCTCGACAGCGGCGCCTCCAACCACGTCACCGGCAACCCTGGTAACCTCACCCACTCGAGTTCTTCTTTACAGCGTAAATTCTCTAGCATTGTTGTAGGCAATGGCCATCGCCTTCCCATCCATGCCACCAGCTCCACCTCCCTCCCTCCCCACAATTTTCAGCTGCGCAACATCCTATTCTCCCCTTCTGTCACCACTAGCTTGATCTCAGTTTTCCAATTTACCAAAGATAATGTTTGTTCCGTCGAGTTTTACCATTTTGGCTTTCTTGTGAAGGATTTTCGCACCCGGAGGGTAATCCTGATCTCCGCTAGCTCCGGCGACCTCTACCCGTTCTTTGGCAATAACACGACGCGGTGCACTGCCCTCTCCGCTATGACCTCCGATGGTGATGTGTGGCATCGTCGACTCGGCCATCCAAGCACACAATCCTTCCATGCCATTACTAGTAGTTTTCCCTTTCAATGTAATAAGCCATATACTGGCCCTTGTAATGCTTGCCAACTAGGGCACCAACCTAGGCTACCTTTCCTTTCTTCTACTAGCCGCACCAATGCTCCGTTCGAGCTCATTCATTGTGATCTATGGACCTCTCCGGTCGTGAGTTTTACTGGCTGTGAATATTACTTGGTTGTCCTTGGCGATTTCTCTCACTTCTCTTGGTCCTTTCTGTTACGGTGCAAATTGGACATGTCCCTTACTCTCCAACGTTTCTTTGCTCATGTACGCACCCAATACAATGTTGTCATCAAGGCCCTCCAATGTGATAACGGTGGTGAGTTCATTAACTCCACCCTCCGTTCCTTCTTCTCTACCCATGGCATCTCCTACCATTTTTCGTGCCCACACACCTCCCCTCAAAATGGCAAGGCCGAATGACTCCTACGCACCACAAATGATGTTGTACGAACCCTCATCTTCCAAGCCAACCTCACTCCATCGTTTTGGGTGGAGGCCCTTCACACATCCACGTACCTCCTTAATCGCCGCCCCTCACGTGCCATTCATGTCCATACACCTTACTATCGCCTACACGACATCCACCCCACCTACGACCATCTTCGAGTCTTCGGTTGCCTTTGTTTCCCTAACCTATACGCCACATCTTCCCACAAACTTGCACCTCGGTCCTCTCGTTGCATCTTCTTGGGCTACCCACTCGAGCACAAAGGCTACCGCTGCTACGACTTAGACTCACGCCGCGTCATCGTTTCACGAAACGTCGTTTTCGATGAGACCGTTTTTCCCTATGTCTCTCCCACACCAACAACCAACTCACCACCAGCCACAAACAATCCCAACCAAATCTCTCTGCCGCACTGCCCTCCCGATCCCAACGCGCCAGCTGGACCCCGCCACCCGTGCGCACCCGCCCCACCCAGCGATCTGCCAATCGCGTCGCCCCGCACACCAGTCACCCAATCCCCCCGCTCCACGCGCTCCACCCCCATGCGCTCCACCAGCCCGACCGGATCTTCCTCGCCTCCCACGCCGTCCCCACCTATTGGCCCGCAACGCACTACCTCCGACCGCACTCCTGCCAACCAATCTCCCTCGGATCGCGCGCCCACCTCGTCCACCTCTCCTCTGACCGAATCCCCCTCGGATCACGCGCCCAGCTCCGGCCCCAGCGATTCCCATGCAGTCTACCACGCACCGCCATGTCATCCTCCCCATGCAATATCAATCCATCCCCCCATCAACGCGCATAAAATGCACACACGCGCCAAATCAGGTTTCTGTCAACCTAAGCGCCTCTTCCTCACCACCCAACAGGACTCCCCCATCTCACCCATCCCCGCCACATATCGCTCGGCCCTCCGAGACCCCCATTGGCTCCATGCAATGCAAGATGAATTTAACACTTTAATAAAGAACTCAACTTGGTCTTTGGTTCCAAAACCTGCAGGTGTTAATGTGGTCACAGGCAAATGGATATACCGTCACAAATTCAATCCGGACAGGTCCTTGGTGCGGTACAAAGCTCGGTGGGTTGTTCGGGGTTTCACTCAAAAGGAAGGCGTGGACTACGAGGAGACTTTCAGCCCGGTGGTGAAACCGGCCACGATCCGTGTGGTTCTCAGCCTCGCCACCTTTGGTTCTTGGCCTATACATCAACTTGATGTCAAGAACGCATTTCTCCATGGAGAGCTCAAGGAGGCAGTCTATTGTGCACAACCATCCGGTTTCATCGACAACTCTCACCCGGACCATGTTTGTCTCCTCCGTAAGTCTCTCTACGGCTTGAAACAAGCCCCCGGCACGTGGTTTCATCATTTTAAGTCCTTCCTCTTATCCCTTGGTTTTCATGCCTCCAAGAGCGACTCCTCACTCTTCATTCTGTCCCACGGGTCATCCATTGCTTACCTACTCGTCTACGTTGATGACATAATTCTAACCGCTAGCACACCACATGTTCTTCATTCCATCATCCACTCCCTCAAAGCCGAATTTCCATGACATACCTCGGTGAGCTCCATCACTTCCTTGGCATTAATGTCACACCCAACCAATCCGGCCTCTTCTTGAGTCAGCAACATTACACATTAGAGGTTTTGGATCGCGCTCATATGCTCAACTGCAAACCCGTGTCCACCCCAATTGACACCACCGCCAAACTCTCTGCTACCGATGGCCTACCCCTTTCCAACCCAACCACCTATCGTAGCATTGTCGGTGCCTTGCAATGCCTAACCCTTACTGTTGGGGAACGTAGTAATTTCAAAATTTTCCTACGCACACGCAAGATCATGGTGATGCATAGCAACGAGAGGGGAGAGTGTGTCCACGTACCCTTGTAGACCGAAAGCGGAAGCGTTATGACAACGCGGTTGATGTAGTCGTATGTCTTCACGGCCCGACCGATCAAGCACCGAAACTACGGCACCTCCGAGTTCTAGCACACGTTCAGTTCGATGACGTCCCTCGAACTCCGATCCAGCCGAGTGTCGAGGGAGAGTTCCGTCAGCACGACGGCGTGCTGACGATCTTGATGTTCTACCGTCGCAGGGCTTCGCCTAAGCACCGCTACAATACTATCGAGGTGGACTATGGTGGAAGGGGGCACCGCACATGGCTAAGAGATCCAAGGGATCAATTGTTTTTGTCCCTAGAGGTGCCTCCTGCCCCCGTATATAAAGGAGCAAGGGGGAGGGGGCGGCCGTCCTAGGAGGGGGTGCGCCAAGGGGAGTCCTACTCCCACCGGGAGTAGGACTCCCTCCTTCCTTGTTGGAGTAGGAGAAGGGGAAAGAGGGGGAGAGGAAAAAGGAAAAGGGGGCTGCGCCCCTTGTCCAATTCGGACCAGAGGGGGGGCGTAGGCCTCCTTCCTTTTGGCCTCTCTCCTCTATTCCCGTATGGCCCAATAAGGCCCATATACTCCCCGGCGAATTCCCGTAACTCTCCGGTACTCCGAAAAATACCCGAATCACTCGGAACCTTTTCGAAGTCCGAATATAGTCATCCAATATATCGATCTTTACATCTCGACCATTTCGAGACTCCTCGTCATGTCCCCAATCTCATTCGGGACTCTGAACTCCTTCGGTACATCAAAACTCATAAACTCATAATATAACTGTCATCGAAACCTTAAGCGTGCGGACCCTACGGGTTCGAGAACTATGTAGACATGACCGAGACACGTTTCCGGTCAATAACCAATAGTGGAACCTGGATGCTCATATTGGCTCCTACATATTCTACGAAGATCTTTATCGATCAGACCGCATAACAACATACGTTGTTCCCTTTGTCATCGGTATGTTACTTGCCCGAGATTCGATCGTCGGTTCTCAATACCTAGTTCAATCTCGTTACCGGCAAGTCTCTTTACTCGTTCTGTAATACATTATCCCGCAACTAACTCATTAGTTGCAATGCTTGCAAGGCTTAAGTGATGTGTATTACCGAGAGGGCCCAGAGATACCTCTCTGACAATTGGAGTGACAAATCCTAATCTCGAAATACGCCAACCCAACATGTACCTTCGGGGACACATGTAGAGCTCCTTTATAATCACCCAGTTATGTTGTGACGTTTGGTAGCACACAAAGTGTTCCTCCGGTAAACGGGAGTTGCATAATCTCATAGTCATAGGAACATGTATAAGTCATGAAGAAAGCAATAGCAATATACTAAATGATCAAGTGCTAAGCTAACGGAATGGGTCAAGTCAATCACATTATTCTCCTAATGATGTGATCCTGTTAATCAAATGACAACTCATGTCTATGGTTAGGAAACTTAACCATCTTTGATTAACGAGCTAGTCAAGTAGAGGCATACTAGTGACACTATGTTTGTCTATGTATTCACACATGTATTATGTTTCCGGTTAATACAATTCTAGCATGAATAATAAACATTTATCATGAAATAAGGAAATAAATAATAACTTTATTATTGCCTCTAGGGCATATTTCCTTCAGTCTCCCACTTGCACTAGAGTCAATAATCTAGTTCACATCACCATGTGAATTAACACTAATATTCACATCTGCATGTGATTAACACCCATAGTTCACATCGTCATGTGATCAACACCCAAAGGGTTTACTAGAGTCAATAATCTAGTTCACATCACTATGTGATTAACACCCAAAGAGTACTAAGGTATGATCATGTTTTGCTCGTGAGAGAAATTTAGTCAACGGGTCTGTCACATTCAGAGCCGTATGTATTTTGCAAATATTCTATGTCTACAATGCTCTGCGCGGAGCTACTCTAGCTAATTGCTCCCACTTTCAATATGTATCCAGATAGAGACTTGAGTCATCTAGATCGGTGTAAAAGCTTGCATCGATGTAACTCTTTACGACGAACTCTTTTATCACCTCCATAATCGAAAAACAACTCCTTAGTCCTCACTAAGGATATTCTTGACCGATGTCCGGTGATCTACTCTTAGATCAAAATTGTTTTCCTTTGCCAAACTCAGAGCAACGTATACAATAGGTCTGGTACACAGCATAGCATATTTTATAGAACCTATGACTGAGGCATAGGGGATGACTTTTCATTCTCTTTCTATTTTCTGCCATGGTCGGATTTTGAGTCTTACTCAACTTCACACCTTTGCATCACAGGCAAGAACTCTTTCTTTGACTGTTCCATTTTGAACTACTTCAAAATCTTGTCAAGGTATGTACTCATTGAAACTCTTATCAAGCATCTTGATCTATCTCAATAGATCTTGATGCTCAATATGTAAGTAGCTTTACTGAGGTCTTTCTTTTAAAGAACTCCTTTCAAACACTTCTTTTATGCTTTCTAGAAAAATTCTACATCATTTCTGATCAACAATATGTCACTCACATATACTTATCAGAAAGGCAGTAGTGCTCCCGCTCACTTTATTGTAAATATAGGCTTCACTACAAGTCCGTATAAAACTATATGCTTTGATCAACTTATCAAAGCGTATATTCCAACTCCGATATGCTTGCACCAGTCCATAGATGGATCGCTGGAGCTTGCACAATTTGTTAGCACCTTTGGGATTGACAAAACCTTCTGGTTGTATCATATACAACACTTCTTTAAAAAATTCATTAAGGAATGCAGTTTTGACATCCGTTTGCCAGATTTCATGAAATGTGGCAATTGCTAATATGATTCGGACAGACTTTAAGCATCGATACAAGTGAGAAAATCTCATCGTATTCAACACTTTGAACTTGTCGAAAACCATTTGCAACAAGTCGAGCTCTGTAGATAGTAAAACTATTATCAGTGTCCGTCTTCCTCTTGAAGATCCATTTATTTTCTATGGCTTGCCGACCATTGGGCAAGTCAACCAAAGTCCACACTTTGTTCTCATACATGGATCCCATCTCAGATTTCATGGCCTCAAGCCATTTCGCTGAATCTGGGCTCATCATCGCTTCCTCATAGTTCGTAGGTTCATCATGGTCTAGTAACATGACTTCCAGAACATGATTACCGTACCACTCTGGTGCGGATCTTACTCTGGAAGACCTACGAGGTTTGGTAGCAACTTGATCTGAAGTTTCATGATCATCATCATTAACTTCCTCGCTAATTGGTGTAGGAATCACTGGAACTGATTTCTGTGATGAACTACTTTCCAATAAGGGAGAAGGTACAATTACCTCACCAAGTTCTACTTTCCTCCCACTCACTTCTTTCGAGAGAAACTCCTTCTCTAGAAAGGATCCATCTTAGCAACGAATAACTTGCCTTCGGATCTATGATAGAAGGTGTACCCAATAGTTACCTTTGGGTATTCTATGAAGACGTACTTCTCTGATTTGGGTTCGAGCTTATCAGGTGAAAACTTTTTCCATTAAGCATCGCAGCCCCAAACTTTAAGAAACGACAACTTTGGTTTCTCAGCAAACCACAGTTCATAAGGCGTCGTCTCAACGGATTTTGATGGTGCCCTATTTAAAGTGAATGCAGATGTCTCTAATGCATAACCCCATAACGATAGTGGTAAATCAATAAGAGACATCATAGATCGCACCATATCCAATAAAGTGCGGTTACGACGTTTGGACACACCATAACGCTGTGGTATTCCATGTGGCGTGAGCTGTGAAACTATTCCACATTGTTTTATATGAAGGCCAAACTCGGAACTCAAATATTCTTCTTCACGATCAGATCTTAGAAACTTTATTTTCTTGTTACGATGATTCTTCACTTCACTCTGAATTTCTTTGAACATTTCAAATGTTTCAGACTTGTGTTTCATTAAGTAGATATACCCATATCTGCTCAAATTATCTGTGAAGGTCAGAAAATAACGATACTCGCCAGGAGCATCAACACTCATTGAATTGCATACATCGGTATGTATTATTTCCAATAAATCAGTAGCTCGTTCCATTGTTCCGAAGAACGGAGTTTTAGTCATCTTGCCCAAAAGGCACGGTTCGCAAGCATCAAATGATTCATAATCAAGTGATTCCAAAAACCCATCAGCATGGAGTTTCTTCATGCGCTTTACACCGATATGACCCAAACGGCAGTGCCACAAATAAGTTGCACTATCATTATCAACTTTGCATCTTTTGGCATCAATATTATGATTATGTGCATCACTACGATCGAGATCCAACAAACTATTTTCATTGGGTGTATGACCATCGAAGGCTTTATTCATGTAAACAGAATGACAATTATTCTCTAACTTTAAATGAATAACCGTATTGCAATAAACATGATTGAATCATATTCATACTCAACGCAAACGCCAAATAACATTTATTTAGGTTTAACACTAATCCTGAAAGTATAGGGAGTGTGAGATGATGATCATATCAATCTTGGAACTGTTGGAAATATGCCCTAGAGGCAATAATAAAAGTATTATTATTATATTTCTTTGTTCATGATAATAGTCTTTTATTCATGCTATAACTGTATTATCCGGAAATCGTAATACACGTGTGAATACATAGACCACAATATGTCCCTAGTGAGCCTCTAGTTGACTAGGTCGTTGTGATCAACAGATAGTCATGGTTTCCTGGCTATGGACATTGGATGTCGTTGATAACGGGATCACATCATTAGGAGAATGATGTGATGGACAAGACCCAATCCTAAGCATAGCACAAAGGTCGGTTAGTTCGTTTGCTAGAGCTTTTCCAATGTCAAGTATCTCTTCCTTAGACCATGAGATCGTGTAACTCCCGGATACCGTAGGAGTGCTTTGGGTGTACCAAACGTCACAACGTAACTGGGTGACTATAAAGGTGCATTACAGGTATCTCCGAAAGTGTCTGTTGGGTTGACACGGATCGAGACTGGGATTTGTCACTCCGTATGACGGAGAGGTATCTCTGGGCCCACTCGGTAATGCATCATCACAATGAGCTCAAAGTGACCAAGTGTTTGATCACGGGATCATGCATTGCGGTACGAGTAAAGTGACTTGCCGGTAACGAGACTGAACGAGGTATTGGGATACCGACGATCGGGTCTCGGGCATGTAACATACCGATTGACAAAGGGAATTGCATACGGGGTTTGATCGAATCCTCGACATCGTGGTTCATCCGATGACAACATCGAGGAGCATGTGGGAGCCAACATGGGTATCCAGATCCCGCTGTTGGTTATTGACCTGAGGTCGTCTCGGTCATGTCTGCATGTCTCCCGAACCCATAGGGTCTACACACTTAAGGTTCGGTGACGCTAGGGTTATCAGGAAGACAAGTATGTGATTACCGAATGTTGTTCGGAGTCCCGGATGAGATCCCGGACGTCACGAGGAGTTCCGGAATGGTCCGGAGGTAAAGATTTATATAAGGAAAGTGGTTAAACGGACACCGGAAAGTTTCGGTGGCATATCGGTATTGTACCGGGGCCACCGGAAGGGTTCCGGGGGTCCACCGGGTGGGGCCACCCCTCCCAGGGGGGCCACATGGGCTGTGTGGGAGAGGGAGCCAGCCCCTAGTGGGCTGGGCGCGCCTCCCCACCTAGGCCCATGCGGCTAGGGCAAGGGGAGGGGAAACCCTAAAGGGGGCGCCCCCCTAGCTTGGGGGGCAAGCCACCCTTTTCCCTCTCCCTTTGGTCGCCGCCCCCCTCTAGGGTTTCCCCTAGAGGGCCGGCCCCCTTGACCCTCTCCTCCTATATATAGAGGGGTGAGGGGAGGGCTGCTAGACAAGCCAAGGTGCAGCCCCTCCCCTCCCCAACACCTCTCCTTCTCCGTACGTGCTTGGCGAAGCTCTGTCGGAGTACTGCTGCACCAACAACACCACGCCGTCGTGCTGCCGTTGGAGCTGTCTTCCTCAACCTCTCCTTCCTCCTTGCTGGATCAAGACGGAGGAGACGTCGCCCGTACCGTACGTGTGTTGAACGCGGAGGTGCTGTCCGTTCAGCACTTGGTCATCGGTGATCCGAATCACGTCGAGTACGACTCCATCATCACCAACCCCTTGAACGCTTCCGCACTCGATCTACAAGTGGTATGTAGATGCAATCTCACTCCCTTGACTCGTTGCTTAGATGAACTCATAGATGGATCTTGGTGAAACCGTAGGAAAATTTTTAATTTTCTGCAACTTCCCCAACAGTGGCATCATGAGCTAGGTCTATGCGTAGTTCTCTTTGCACGAGTAGAACACAATTTTGTTGTGGGCGTAGATCTTGTCAAATTGCTTGCCGCTACTAGTCTTATCTTGCTTCAGCGGTATTGTGGGATGAAGCGGCCCGGACCAACCTTACACGTACGCTTACGTGAGACCGGTTCCACCGACTAACATGCACTAGTTGCATAAGGTGGCTGGCGGGTGTCTGTCTCTCCCACTTTAGTTGAAGTGGATTCGATGAAAAGGGTCCTTATGAAGGGTAAATAGAAGTTGACAAGATCACGTTGTGGTTATTCGTAGGTAAGAAAACGTTCTTGCTAGAACCCAATTGCAGCCATGTAAAAGATGCAACAACAATTAGAGGACGTCTAACTTGTTTTTGCAGCAATTGTCATGTGATGTGATATGGCCAGAAGTTGTGATGAATGATGAATGATATATTGTGATGTATGAGATCATGTTCTTGTAATAGGAATCACGACTTGCATGTCGATGAGTATGACAACCGGCAGGAGCCATAGGAGTTGTCTTTATTTTTTGTATGACGTGCGTGTCATTGAAGAACGCCATGTAAACTACTTTACTTTATTGCTAAACGCGTTATTCATAGAAGTAGAAGTAGTCGTTGGTGTGACAACTTCATGAAGACACGATGATGGAGATCATGGTGTCATGCCGGTGAGAAGATGATCATGGAGCCCCGAAGATGAAGATCAAAGGAGCTATATGATATTGGCCATATCATGTCACTACTTTATATAATTGCATGTGATGTTTATTATGTTTTATGCATCTTGTTTACTTAGAACGACGGTAGTAAATAAGATGATCCCTTACAACAATTTCAAGAAGTGTTCTCCCCTAACTGTGCACCGTTGCTAAAGTTCGTCGTTTCGAAGCACCACGTGATGATCGGGTGTGATAGATCCTTACGTTCACATACAACGGGTGTAAGACAGTTTTACACATGCAAAACACTTAGGGTTAACTTGACGAGCCTAGCATGTACAGACATGGCCTCGGAACACGGAGACCGAAAGGTCGAACACGAGTCGTATGGAAGATACGATCAACATGAGAATGTTCACCGACGATGACTAGTCCGTCTCACGTGATGATCGGACACGGCCTAGTCGACTCGGATCGTGTAACACTTAGATGACTAGAGGGATGTCAAATCTGAGTGGGAGTTCATTCAATAATTTGATTAGATGAACTCAATTATCATGAACTTAGTCTAAAACCTTTTGCAAATATGTCTTGTAGATCAAATGGCCAACGCTCATGTCAACTTGAACTTCAACGCATTCCTAGAGAAAACCAAGCTGAAAGATGATGGCAGCAACTATACGGACTGGGTCCGGAACCTGAGGATCATCCTCATAGCTGCCAGGAAACAATATGTCCTAGAAGGACCGCTAGGTGACGCTCCCGTCCCAGAGAACCAAGACATTATGAATGCTTGGCAGTCTCGTGCTGATGATTACTCCCTCGTTCAGTGCGGCATGCTTTACAGCTTAGAACCGGGGCTCCAAAAGCGTTTTGAGCATCACGGAGCATATGAGATGTTCGAAGAGCTGAAACTAGTTTTCCAAGCTCACGCCTGGGTCGAGAGATATGACATCTCCGACAAGTTCTATAGTTGTAAGATGGAGGAAAATAGTTCTGTCAGTGAGCACATACTCAAGATGTCTGGGTTGCACAACCGTATGACCCAGCTGAATATTAACCTCCCTGATGAGGCAGTCATTGACAGAATCCTTCAGTCGCTCCCACCAAGCTACAAGAGCTTTGTGATGAACTACAATATGCAGGGGATGGTAAAGACCATTCCTGAAGTATTTTCTATGCTGAAGTCAGCAGAGGTTGAAATCAAGAAAGAACATCAAGTGTTGATGGTCAATAAGACCACTAAGTTCAAGAAGGGCAAGGGTAAGAAGAACTTCAAGAAGGACGGCAAGGAGGTTGCCGCGCTCGGTAAGCCAGTTGCCGGGAAGAAGTCAAAGAATGGACCCAAGCCTGAGACTGAGTGCTTTTATTGCAAGGGGAAGGGTCACTGGAAGCGGAACTGCCCCAAATACTTAGTGGATAAGAAGGCCGGCAACACTAAAGGTATATTCGATATACATGTAATTGATGTGTACCTTACCAGTACTCGTAGTAACTCCTGGGTATTTGATACCGGTGTCGTTGCTCATATCTGTAACTCACAGCAGGAGCTGCAGAATAAGCGGAGACTGGCGAAGGACGAGGTGACGATGCGCGTCGGGAATGGTTCCAGAGTCGATGTGATCGCCGTCGGCACGCTACCTCTACATTTACCTACGGGATTAGTTATAAACCTTAATAATTGTTATTTTGTACCAAGTTTGAGCATGAACATTGTATCTGGATCTCGTTTGATACGAGATGGCTACTCATTTAAATCCGAGAATAATGGTTGTTCTATTTATATGAGAGACATGTTTTATGGTCATGCCCCTATGGTCAATGGTTTATTCATAATGAATCTCGAGCGTAATGTTACACATATTCATAGTGTGAATACCAAAAGATGTAAAGTTGATAACGATAGTCCCACATACTTGTGGCACTGCCGCCTTGGTCACATTGGTGTCAAGCGCATGAAGAAACTCCATGCTGATGGACTTTTGGAGGCTCTCGATTATGAATCGTTTGACACATGCGAACCATGCCTCATGGGCAAGATGACCAAGACTCCGTTCTCCGGAACAATGGAGCGAGCAACCAACTTGTTGGAAATCATACATACCGATGTGTGCGGTCCAATAAGCGTTGAGGCTCGTGGAGGATATCGTTATGTTCTCACTCTCACTGATGACTTGAGTAGATATGGGTATGTCTACTTAATGAAACACAAGTCTGAGACCTTTGAAAAGTTCAAGGAATTTCAGAATGAGGTAGAGAATCAACGTGACCGAAAGATAAAATTCCTACGATCAGATCGTGGAGGAGAATACTTAAGTCACGAATTTGGTACACACTTAAGGAAATGTGGAATCGTTTCACAACTAACGCCGCCTGGAACACCTCAGCGTAACGGTGTGTCCGAACGTCGTAATCGCACTCTATTAGATATGGTGCGATCTATGATGTCTCTTACCAATTTACCACTATCATTTTGGGGATACGCTCTAGAGACAGCTACATTCACTTTAAATAGGGCACCGTATAAATCCGTTGAGACGACACCGTATGAATTGTGGTTTGGGAAGAAACCTAAGCTGTCGTTTCTAAAAGTTTGGGGATGCGATGCTTATGTCAAGAAACTTCAACCTGAAAAGCTCGAACCCAAGTCGGAAAAATGCGTCTTCATAGGATACCCTAAAGAAACCATTGGGTATACCTTCTACTTAAGATCCAAGGGCAAGATCTTTGTTGCCAAGAACGGATCCTTTCTGGAAAAAGAGTTTATGTCGAAAGAAGTAAGTGGGAGGAAAGTAGAACTCGATGAAGTACTACCTCTTGAACAGGAAAGTAGTGCAGCTCAAGAAAATGTTCCTGTGATGCCTACACCAACTGAAGAGGAAAATAATGATGATGATCAAGGTACTTCGGATCAAGTTGCTACTGAACTTCGTAGGTCCACAAGGACACGTTTCGCACCAGAGTGGTACGGCAACCCTGTCCTGGAAATCATGTTGTTAGACAACGGTGAACCTTCGAACTATGAAGAAGCGATGGCGGGCCCAGATTCCAACAAATGGCTAGAAGCCATGAAATCCAAGATAGAATCCATGTATGAAAACAAAGTATGGACTTTGACTGACTTGCCCGATGATCGGCGAGCAATAGAAAACAAATGGATCTTTAAGAAGAAGACGGACGCGGATGGTAATGTCACCATCTATAAAGCTTGACTTGTCGCTAAGGGTTATCGGCAAGTTCAAGGGATTGACTACGATGAGACTTTCTCTCCCGTAGCGAAGCTTAAGTCCGTCCGAATCATGTTAGCAATTGCCGCATACTATGATTATGAGATATGGCAGATGGACGTCAAAACGGCATTCCTTAACGGTTATCTTAAGGAAGAACTGTATATGATGCAGCCAGAAGGTTTTGTCGATCCTAAGAACGCTAACAAAGTATGCAAGCTCCAGCGATCCATTTATGGGCTGGTGCAAGCATCTCGGAGTTGGAATATTCGCTTTGATGAGATGATCAAAGCGTTTGGGTTTATGCAGACTTATGGAGAAGCCTGCGTTTACAAGAAAGTGAGTGGGAGCTCTGTAGCATTTCTCATATTATATGTAGATGACATACTCTTGATGGG
Source organism: Triticum dicoccoides (assembly GCF_002162155.2). Lineage (NCBI taxonomy): Eukaryota > Viridiplantae > Streptophyta > Magnoliopsida > Poales > Poaceae > Triticum > Triticum dicoccoides. Next base: position 108,870,861 of record NC_041385.1, on the reverse strand, counting down.
AAATGATATGGAACTTTTGGACAGCATTAAGGCCTACTTGAATAAGTGTTTTTCAATGAAGGACCTTGGAGAAGCTGCTTACATATTAGGCATCAAGATCTATAGAAATAGATCGAGACGCCTCATAGGTCTTTCACAAAGCACATACCTTGATAAAATTTTGAAGAAGTTCAAAATGGATCAGTCCAAGAAGGGGTTCTTGCCTGTATTGCAAGGTGTGAGATTGAGCTCAGCTCAATGCCCGACCACGGCAAAAGATATAGAAGAGATGAGTGTCATCCCCTATGCTTCAGCCATAGGATCTATTATGTATGCCATGCTGTGTACCAGACCTAATGTAAACCTTGCCGTAAGTTTGGTAGGAAGGTACCAAAGTAATCCCGGCAAGGAACACTGGACAGCGGTCAAGAATATCCTGAAGTACCTGAAAAGGACAAAGGACATGTTTCTCGTTTATGGGGGTGACGAAGAGCTCGTCGTAAAGAGTTACGTCGACGCTAGCTTTGACACAGATCTGGATGACTCTAAGTCACAAACCGGATACATGTATATGTTGAATGGTGGAGCAGTAAGTTGGTGCAGCTGCAAGCAGAGCGTCATGGCGGGATCTACATGTGAAGCGGAGTACATGGCAGCCTCGGAGGCAGCGCATGAAGCTATTTGGGTGAAGGAGTTCATCACCGACCTAGGAGTCATACCCAATGCGTCGGGGCCGATCAAACTTTTCTGTGACAATACTGGAGCTATTGCCCTTGCGAAGGAGCCCAGATTTCACAAGAAGACCAGGCACATCAAGCGTCGTTTCAACTTCATCCGTGAGAATGTTCAAGATGGAGACATAGAAATTTGCAAAGTACATACGGATCTGAATGTCGCAGATCCGTTGACTAAACCTCTCTCACGAGCGAAACATGATCAACACCAGAACTCTATGGGTGTTCGATTTATCACAATGTAACTAGATTATTAACTCTAGTGCAAGTGGGAGACTGTTGGAAATATGCCCTAGAGGCAATAATAAAAGTGTTATTATTATATTTCTTTGTTCATGATAATAGTCTTTTATTCATGCTATAACTGTATTATCCGGAAATCGTAATACACGTGTGAATACATAGACCACAATATGTCCCTAGTGAGCCTCTAGTTGACTAGCTCGTTGTGATCAACAGATAGTCATGGTTTCCTGGCTATGGACATTGGATGTCGTTGATAACGGGATCACATCATTAGGAGAATGATGTGATGGACAAGACCCAATCCTAAGCATAGCACAAAGGTCGGTTAGTTCGTTTGCTAGAGCTTTTCCAATGTCAAGTATCTCTTCCTTAGACCATGATAACGTGTAACTCCCGGATACCGTAGGAGTGCTTTGGGTGTACCAAACGTCACAACGTAACTGGGTGACTATAAAGGTGCATTACAGGTATCTCCGAAAGTGTCTGTTGGGTTGACACGGATCGAGACTGGGATTTGTCACTCCGTATGACGGAGAGGTATCTCTGGGCCCACTCGGTAATGCATCATCACAATGAGCTCAAAGTGACCAAGTGTTTGATCACGGGATCATGCATTGCGGTACGAGTAAAGTGACTTGCCGGTAACGAGACTGAACGAGGTATTGGGATACCGACGATCGAGTCTCGGGCATGTAACGTACCGATTGACAAAGGGAATTGCATACGGGGTTTGACCGAATCCTCGACATCGTGGTTCATCCGATGACAACATCGAGGAGCATGTGGGAGCCAACATGGGTATCCAGATCCCGCTGTTGGTTATTGACCTGAGGTCGTCTCGGTCATGTCTGCATGTCTCCCGAACCCGTAGGGTCTACACACTTAAGGTTCGGTGAGGCTAGGGTTATCAGGAAGACAAGTATGTGATTACCGAATGTTGTTCGCAGTCCCGGATGAGATCCCGGACGTCACGAGGAGTTCCGGAATGGTCCAGAGGTAAAGATTTATATAAGGAAAGTGGTTAAACGGACACCGGAAAGTTTCGGTGGCATATCGGTATTGTACCGGGGCCACCGAAAGGGTTCCGGGGGTCCACCGGGTGGGGCCACCCCTCCCGGGGGGGCCACATGGGCTGTGTGGGAGAGGGAGCCAGCCCCTAGTGGGCTGGGCGCGCCTCCCCACCTAGGCCCATGCGGCTAGGGCAAGGGGAGGGGAAACCCTAAAGGGGGCGCCCCCTAGCTTGGGGGGCAAGCCACCCTTTTCCCTCTCCCTTTGGCCGCCGCCCCCCTCTAGGGTTTCCCCTAGAGGGACGGCCCCCTTGCCCCTCTCCTCCTATATATAGAGGGGTGAGGGGAGGGCTGCTAGACAAGCCAAGGCGCAGCCCCTCCCCTCCCCAACACCTCTCCTTCTCCGTACGTGCTTGGCGAAGCTCTGTCGGAGTACTGCTGCACCAACAACACCACGCCGTCGTGCTGCCGTTGGAGCTGTCTTCCTCAACCTCTCCTTCCTCCTTGCTGGATCAAGACGGAGGAGACGTCGCCCGTACCGTACGTGTGTTGAACGTGGAGGTGCTGTCCGTTCAGCACTTGGTCATCGGTGATCCGAATCACGTCGAGTACGACTCCATCATCACCAACCCCTTGAACGCTTCCGCACTCGATCTACAAGTGGTATGTAGATGCAATCTCACTCCCTTGACTCGTTGCTTAGATGAACTCATAGATGGATCTTGGTGAAACCGTAGGAAAAATTTTAATTTTCTGCAACGTTCCCCAACAGGAACCACTTCCAACATACATCGTCACTTCACCCTTAACTAGTCTCTGTTTATTCTGTAACTCCTGTTTCGAGTTACTAATTTTTAGCAACCAAACAAGTATCAAATACTCAGGGGATACTATAAACACTAGTAAGGTACACATCAATAACCTGTATATCAAATATACCCTTGTTCACTTTGCCATCCTACTTATCCACCAAATATCCAGGGCATTTCCGCTTCTAGTGACCATTTCCTTTGCAGTGTAAGCACTCAGTTTCAGGCTTTGGTCCAGCTTTGGGCTTCTTCGCGGGAGTGACAACTTGCTTGCCATTCTACTTGAAGTTCCCTTTCTTTTCCTTTGCCCTTTTCTTGAAACTAGTGGTCTTGTCAATCATCAACACTTGATGCTCTTTTCTTGATTTCTACCTTCGTCGATTTTAGCATCACGAAGAGCTCGGGAATCGTTTTTGTCATCCCTTGTATTATAGTTCATCACGAAGTTCCAGTAACTTGCTGATGGTGACTAGAGAACTCTGCCAATCACTATCTTATCTGGAAGATTAACTCCCATTTGATTCAAGCGATTGTAGTATTCAGACAATCTAAGTACTTGCTCACTAGTTGAGCAATTCTCCTCCATCTTTTAGGCGAAGTATTTGTCAGAGGTCTCATACCTCTTGACACGGGCATGAGTCTGTAATACCAATTTCATATCTTGAAACATCTTATATGTTCCATGACGTTTCAAAAACGTTTTTGTAGTCCCGGTTCTAAGCCATAAAGCATGCTGCACAAAACTATCAAGTAGTCATCATATTGAGCTAGCCAAACGTTCATAACGTCTGCATCTACTCCTGCAATAGGTCTGTCACCTAGTGGTGCATCAAGGACATAATTCTTCTGTGTAGCAATGAGGATAAACCTCAGATCACGGACCAAGCCCGCATCATTGCTACTAACATTTTTCAACTTAGTTTTCTCTAGGAACACATATAAAACATAGGGAAGCAACAACGCGAGCTATTGATCTACAACATAATTTGCAAAAATACTACCTGGACTAAGTTCATGATAAATTGAAGTTCAATTAATCACATTACTTAAGAACTCCCACTTAGACAAACATCTCTCTAGTCATCTAAGTGATCACGTGATCCAAATCAACTAAACCATGTCTGATCATCACGTGAGATGGAGTAGTTTTCAATGGTGAACATCACTATGTTGATTATATCTACTATATGATTCACGCTCGACCTTTCGGTCTCCGAGTTCCGAGACCATATCTGTTATATGCTAGGCTCGTCAAGTTTAACCTGAGTATTCCGCGTGTGCAACTGTTTTGCACCTATTGTATTTGAACATAGAGCCTATCACACCCGATCATCACGTGATGTCTCAAGACGAAGAACTTTCGCAACGGTGCATACTCAGGGAGAAAACTTCTTGATAATTAGTGAGAGATCATCTTAAAAAGCTACCGTCGAACTAAGCAAAATAAGATGTATAAAAGATAAACATCATATGCAATCAAAATATGTGTCATGATATGGCCATGATCATCTTGCGCCTTTGATCTCCATCTCCAAAGTATTGTCATGATCTCTATCGTCACCGGCATGACACCATGATCTTCATCATCTTGATCTATATCAATGTGTCGTCACATGGTCGTCTCGCCAATTATTGCTCTTGCAACTATTGCTATCGCATAGCGATAAAGTAAAGCAATTATTTGGCACTTGCATCTTATGCAACAAAGAGACAACCATAGGGCTTCTGCCAGTCACCGATAACTTCAACAAAACATGATCATCTCATACAACAACTTATATCTCATCACGTCTTGACCATATCACATCACAACATGCCCTGCAAAAACAAGTTAGACGTCCTCTACTTTGTTGTTGCAAATTTTACGTGGCTGCTACGGGCCGAGCAAGAACCGTTCTTACCTACGCATCAAAACCACAATGATAGTTCGTCAAGTTAGTGTTGTTTTAACCTTCTCAAGGACCGGGCATAGCCACACTCGGTTCAACTAAAGTTGGAGAAACTGACACCCGCCAGCCACCTGTGTGCAAAGCACGTCGGTAGAACCAGTCTCGCGTAAGCGTACGCGTAATGTCGGTCCGGGCCGCTTCATCCAACAATACCGCTGAACCAAAGTATGACATGCTGGTAAGCACTATGACTTGTATCGCCCACAACTCACTTGTGTTCTACTCGTGCATATAACATCAACGCATAAAACCTAGGCTCGGATGCCACTGTTGGGGAACGTAGTAATTTCAAAATTTTCCTACGCACACGCGAGATCATGGTGATGCATAGCAACGAGAGGGGAGAGTGTGTCCACGTACCCTCGTAAACCGAAAGCAGAAGCGTTATGACAACGCGGTTGATGTAGTCGTACGTCTTCACGGCCCGACCGATCAAGCACCGAAACTACGGCACCTCCGAGTTCTAGCACACGTTCAGCTCGATGACGTCCCTCGAACTCCGATCCAACCGAGTGTCGAGGGAGAGTTCCGTCAGCACGACGGCGTGGTGACGATCTTGATGTTCTACCATCGCAGGGCTTCGCCTAAGCACCGCTACAATATTATCGAGGTGGACTATGGTGGAGGGGGGCACCGCACACGGCTAAGAGATCCAAGGGATCAATTATTGTTGTCCCTAGAGGTGCCCCCCTACCCTCGTATATCAAGGAGCAAGGGGGAGGGGGCGGCCGTCCTAGGAGGGGGCGCGCCAAGGGGAGTCCTACTCCCACCGGGAGTAGGACTCCCTCCTTCCTTGTTGGAGTAGGAGAAGGGGAAAGAGGGGGAGAGGAAAAAGGAAAAGGGGGCTGCGCCCCTTGTCCAATTCGGACCAGAGGGGGGCACAGGCCTCCTTGCTTTTGGCCTCTCTCCTCTATTTCCGTATGGCCTAATAAGGCCCATATACTCCCCGGCGAATTCCCGTAACTCTCCGGTACTCCAAAAAATACCCGAATCACTCGGAACCTTTTCGAAGTCCGAATATAGTCGTTCAATATATCGATCTTTACGTCTCGACCATTTCGAGACTCCTCGTCATGTCCCCAATCTTATTCGGGACTCCGAACTCCTTAGGTACATCAAAACTCATAAACTCATAATATAACTGTCATCGAAACCTTAAGCGTGCGGACCCTACTGGTTCAGAACTATGTAGACATGACCGAGACACGTTTTCGGTCAATAACCAATAGCGGAACCTGGATGCTCATATTGGCTCCTACATATTTTATGAAGATCTTTATCGGTCAGACCGCATAACAACATACGTTGTTACCTTTGTCATTGGTATGTTACTTGCCCGAGATTCTATCGTCGGTATCTCAATACCTAGTTCAATCTCGTTACCGGCAAGTCTCTTTACTCGTTCTGTAATACATCATCCCGCAACTAACTCATTAGTTGCAATGCTTGCAAGGCTTAAGTGATGTGTATTACCGAGAGGGCCCAGAGATACCTCTCCGACAATTGGAGTGACAAATCCTAATCTCGAAATACGCCAACCCAACATGTACCTTCGGAGACACATGTAGAGCTCCTTTATAATCACCCAGTTACGTTGTGACGTTTGGTAGCACACAAAGTGTTCCTCCGGTAAACGGGAGTTGCATAATCTCATAGTCATAGGAACATGTATAAGTCATGAAGAAAGCAATAGCAATATACTAAACGATCAAGTGCTAAGCTAACGGAATGGGTCAAGTCAATCACATCATTCTCCTAATGATGTGATCCCATTAATCAAATGACAACTCATGTCTATGGTTAGGAAACTTAACCATCTTTGATTAACGAGCTAGTCAAGTAGAGGCATACTAGTGACACTATGTTTGTCAATGTATTCACACATGTATTATGTTTCCGGTTAATACAATTCTAGCATGAATAATAAACATTTATTATGAAATAAGGAAATAAATAATAACTTTATTATTGCCTCTAGGGCATATTTCCTTCATTTACACATCCGGACATATCATATGCGGTGCAACAGACTTGTCTGTTCATGCATCAACCACGGGATACGCACATGCAACTCATCAAGCGTGTTCTTCGCTATCTCCGGGGTACCACCCACTTTGGCCTTCAGCTATACAGTTCCTCCTCTCTTGATCTCGTGGCCTATACCGATGCCGATTAGGCGGGTTGCCCTGATACACGAAAATCAACGTCGGGGTTTTGTGTCTTTCTCGGCAACAGCTTGATCTCCTGGTCCTCCAAACGCCAGCCGACCGTTTCACGCTCCAGCGCCGAAGCCGAATACCGTGGCGTTGCTAACTGCGTTGCCGAATCATGTTGGGTCCGCCAGCTTCTCCACGAACTCCGGCGCCCTCCTTGTCGAGCCACCATTGTATATTGTGACAACATCAGTGCATCCTACTTCTCTTCTAATCCGGTTCAGCATCAGCACACTAAACATTTTGAGATTGATCTTCACTTCATCCGTGATCGCGTGGCACTCGGCGAAGTGCGTGTTCTCCATGTTCCGTCCAGTTCTCAGTTTGCAGACTTGTTCACCAAGGGGCTTCCTTCACAGGTCTTCACTAAGTTTCGATCCAGCTTGAACGTTCTTCCCAACGGCGTTCCAGCTGAGGGGGGGTGTTAACATGTATGTATGTAGTGCGCACGACTCCTCCTAGATTGTAGGATCTCGACTAATTCCCCCGGCCTGCGTGCCTTGTCCATGGGGTGTATATATGTAACACTCATGTATGTGGCATAACCAATTCATGAGAGCAAGTTTACTCTCCAACTGATATCTTGAGTAGCTTTTGAGATCGTGCTAGTGCAGATGCCAAGTATACTGATATTTTCTCGATATCAATATATTCCCTTTTAAAAATATCTCTAGAACATAATTGGGATGTATTTTTGGCGCTATGAGACTTACCACCGACGCAGCCTACGTACATATGGCTAGTGAGTGGTATTAAAAACTCGAGGTCACGACTTAGGGCATGTACAATGGTTGATGAGGCGGTCTTATCTTAAGTCTTGCATGTATTTTAGAGATGACAAAAAAATATGTCTACAATGGGTTATATCTTAGCCTTATCTTCAATAACTTGTCATTCCTTAAAACATGGTGAGACAAACTGTGCTAAGAGATCATCTCTTGTCTTCTCTTAAATAAGAGAAGACAAACCTTTTCTTATTAGTTCTCTCTCCTCCACATCATCATTTATCCTACGTGGCACTCCTAAGATAGCACCATTGTACATGCCCTTATATTCACGTGTGAATAAATAACAAACTATTGTCAACTCCTTGGCCGGAGCCTGTACCGGAACATGTCCAGAGCAGCAGCATTTTCGGCCGGGAGCCGGGATGGCTGGAGTAATCCGGGGCAGGAAGCCAGGGTGGCACCGACAAGGGATCACGTAGGAATGAGCTTTGCATTTGCTGATGGCGGTAGTGTACACCACCATCCTGTCGTGCCGAGATGGATCACGGTGGTATCAGCTCCAGCGAGGAAGGCGTGATTTATGTACTCTATATCCAACTGCACAGATCACGTGGCTCCAAGTTCGTAAGAAAACAAGGAGACGTCTCCCCCTTTTTCTTCCTTCTAGCATCTTTTGCCTCATTAAGATCTCTCTCCAGTCTTTCCTCGCTGTCTTTTTATATTATTAGTAGGACTACATATATAGGAGTATATGACAACCAATGCACCTGCAACACTACTCAACCAAGTAGCACCATTGCAAGATGGAGTATAAATTATTTTCCCTCTTCAAATTGAAGGGGTTTGGTGGATTCTAAATTTTTTTAAGGGGGTCTGGTGGATTCTAGATGAATGAGGCGAGTGAATTAATATAAGATACTCCCTCCGTTTTGGATATTTCAATATGAACTAACATACAGACTGAAATTAGAGAACAAACACATTAAATGTGTCTACATAGATCCGATTCACAAAAAGTTGAGAGATCTTGTATTTCTGAACGGAGGTAACAGTATTTGTTTTTTTGGTCTAATAACATAAGATAGACAATCCTGATGAAAAGTGAAGATCCTCTACAGTGTCGGCCTACAATAGTGCCAGGCCGTGATATAAGTCTCCATCGGACGAACCTTGCGTGAGGCCCCAGTATAAGCAAAAAAATAGACCGATTCTGAATTAAAGAACAAATCAGCTGGGGACCACAGCAACAAGTTCGGTGAACAAGTTTAATGATCATGACGATTTATAGGAAATACTTTTAAAATGATTACATGGCCACACTAATTCATGATGCGTCATCCAGATCTATCTTGCTTCTTTTCTATAATAATGGGCTATCTAGTTCACACAGGACTCTGCAACAAAATGATGACAAAATACCAATGGTGCACACCGACAAAGATCTATCTCACTAAAAGTAGGTTATAACTTACTGGATGCAATACAAAGTAATACAAAACACCAGACTGTTCCTATGAAAGCAGAGGAGACTGGAGCACTACTAATCTGCACTTATCTCTGCAGGTTCACAGATAGTTGGTACTGAATTGTTCTGAAACTAGGATTGAAAAACACATTAAACATATATAAACCACATATGGATGTCATACTCGCCTGCAGGAGGAACTCGACTATCAAATAAAAGATGATACACGAAGGCGACGTGCCAGCGGTAGTTAAAACACCACTTGTGAACTGACCCACAAGTCAAAATGGAGCGAGTAGTATCTCGGGAGTAAGGATTAAGAACCCATGTGACAGGCATGCCTTAACGGCCATCTCTTGCCTTATATTTCTATCATATTTGTAACTCCACTGGTGTATTGCCTTGTAAACCATATTCAATCAAGCAGCAGCAGCCTTCCTTCCATCTTCAATGAAATATACGGCCGATTCAGGAACCTGAAAGACAGAAAAGCAAGGAGTAACCAACATGAACAAAAAGAGTCTTGCTAACTTTAATCAGGTTATGGTGATAGGTCAATAACTGGTGAAGAACTAAATTAGTTGTTCTATCAGTGTTCAACCGCAAAAACATAATATCAGATTGTGCTACCTATTAGTCTAAAGCAGAATGAATCCTAGTTGAGATCCAGAATAACCAGAGTATTACGAAACATATTTCATTAAAATGGAACCTATATCAGCAATTGATGAAGGATTGATGAGGTTTGTTTGTAAAGTACAGAAGGTAAACCATAGGAGATTGATTCCACAAATTTACTACATAACCTTCTAAGCAAACATCAAATGGTCAAAACACCATTGAGCCAACCCCATTATCTATTACCATGTAAGCACCAACTGAATGCCAGATCCCCACAAAGCAACGTTGCTCTCCATTCCTATATATATACACCAAGCAGGAAGTAATAACTAATAAGTATTCCTTGACTTCTATAGTTTCACTTTCTTGGTCTGGAAGGAGATTACTGATTTGGATTTCCTAATCACTACCGCAAAGATAACATCAGTCTTCCGCGTGATGTGAACCCGAATGCATTGTCAAGTTGATCAGAATGCTAACGACGATGAAAGCATACATGACATGTAGACCATAATAAGATGCAGAGATGGATAAATTACATCTGGCCATGTAGCTGTAATGAAGTCCACAACATCATATGATATGTCTCCTTGGACATCGATTTGCTCCTTCTCAGTTGGGCCCTGGGGAACAGATTAAAGAGAGAATTAGACAAGTCCTAAATGAAACACTAAAAGCCTTCGTAGTTCCATAGATAACTGATTACCTTGACAACCGAAGCTCCAGTAGCAAACTTCTTTCCAAGCTTCTTCGAAGCATCACTCAGCTTTACACCTAAATGTTCAGGAAACATACACGATCTATTAAACTATGTCAAACCTTAATAGCGAACAGATAGTATCATCAAACTTCAAGGCAGGTTCAGCTCAAGCCTGGATCTAGCATCTACAGAGCAACCTCTTCCACAGAGTTCAAAATATGTTCATCTCCAATCTTTTTACTTCACTAGCTGCAAACAGTTAAGTGTACCACTCACCAAACAAATCCAGGCCTTTCACCACAGTAACACACTTGCGCTTGTTGCGGACAATCTTCTCAATAATAACCTCTTGCTTGTCCTACACATAAAAAGGGGCATTGGCATTCAAAAACATTGCAAGACAGGCATTCTACATTGGCCCGAACTCAAACCAGAATAACAAATCCTCAATTTCAGACTAGCATCTAGGGGTGAAGTCAAACACCTGGAAAGTGAACTGTGTAAAGTGTGCAAAGGGAACCAACCTTTTTCTTGAGCTTACCACCCGGCAGTCGTTTCACCTCTTCAGTCTTGGATGCCGAAGCACCCCCTGCAAACACAACACACATCAATTTGACAGAACATGTCCTAGTTCTAGGTTAAACAAATAAGAGGGGGGAGATAGCCAAAGCACGAGCTCACAGCAACCTGCGCTTGTGGAGCCGTCGGCGGTGGAGATGCTGACGCCCTGGAGGCGCTCGCCGACCTTGCCCACGTCCTTATCATCGCCACCTTCACAGATCAAACGAACCACCACACGCAGCATTAGAGAGCGGGACCGACACAAGGCAGGCGTAAACGAAGTGGGGGATAACAAGCGAGAAGGCTAGGTAGGTAGGTCATGGGGCAAACCGGAGGAGGAGGCCACGAGCTCGTCGGGGTAGACTCCGGGCGCGTGGGCGCGGAGCCACGGCTTGCAGCGCTCGAAGTCGGGGCCGAACTCGCAGTACTCCGCGGGGAGGCCGCAGACGCCGCAGTAGAGCACCTTCGCCGGGGCCGGCTTCTCCGCCGCCATCGCCGCCGCCGCCGGATTCGATCAGATCTGATGGGGAATGCTCGACGAGGTGGGCTGCGCGAATCTGTGTTGCCCTGCTCGAGTGCTCGTGGAGTCGTGACGGATTTGGTTCTGCTCGACGGATTTGGGTGCGATTTTTCTGGAATTTCCTATTTGACGCTCGCTGCGTCAAAATGTCGGGCAAACGCACAGGCAACCAGAGGCGAGCGATTTAAATGGGCCGGTCTGTTTAGGGATGTGTTTGGTTCAAGGGAGATGCTAGGGTGGCTAAGGGTATCCCTATCCAGCTGGTTAGGAATAGCCATTTTTTATGTTTGGTTGATGGATGAAGTTAGCCTATATTTTGTTTGGTTGTGAAGGATAAAGCATGGTTAGGATAGCCACTGATTTCCTGTTCCTTTTCCCCTTTCGGCTGATGTAGAACAAAATTAATCAAAGAACCAGTATTTTGGGGAGATTATTAAGTGAAACACATCAGTACACCATGCACACATATACACCACGCACACGCAAGAACGGCAAGCGCGGCCCACACGCCCGCCCGGCAGCCCGGCAACCAGCCCTGGCGTACAACACGCGCAGCAGGCACGTCAGGCAAGCACGTCCAACGCGCAGCCGGCAGACACGCCCAATACGCAGCGCGTGCAGCACGCCCGACCTCCATCTGCAGGGCTCCGTCGCATGACACTCACCTGTCTGCCGCCGCCATGACCGCTGCTAGGTTGCAGCTCAGCAGCTCCAATGGAAGAAATGACAAAGGAAGGAGAGAAGACACGCCAAGTAAGAAGATAGGGAAGGGGAGATCCATACTGCCGCGCACTGATCTCCGTCGTCGTGCTTCGATTTCTACGGTCGCCGCCGCCGCAGGAGAGAACAGAGCTGGACGAAAGCGGGGGTGTAGAGAAAAACGTTTCGTGGCTTGCTTCGCGTCACGCGTGCGCCGGGATACGCAGGTCTGCGAGATTTTCGCGGACGCGCTCAGCCTCATTTTCGAAGAATATTCTCAGCATCCGGCTATCCCTATCCCAACTCGCCCACGAACCAAACGAATGGCATCCAGAAAAAAATGGCTATCCCTGTCCCAGGGTGGGATAGCCCAGCAACCAAACGCATCCTAACATGCTTCACACATCCCGGTTTTGGGAACCTTCTAGACTTTTCCAGCCGTTTTTTTCGATTTTGGGAACCTTCTGGACGATTCCCTGAACCGTTTTCCCTTTTATTTTCTCTTTATTCTTTTCTATTTCTTTCTTTTTCTGTTTTCTGTTTAAAAAATGTTTTGAATTCTCAAAAAATGTTCAGGGTTTTCAAAAAATGTTTGATATTTGGAAAATGTTTTTGCTTTTTAGAAAAATGTTCTTCAAATTAGGAAAATGTTTCTGCTTTTTTCAGAAAAATGTTCTGGATTTTCAAAAAATGTTAGGTATTTTCAAAATTTGTTCCTCAAATTCGAAAAATGTTTTTTTCTTTTTAGGAATTTTTTGTGGATTTGCAAAAAAATGTTCTCTGTTTTCAAAATTTGTTCTGGATTTTGAAAAAATGTTCTTGTTTTTCGAAATTTATTCTCAAAATTCGAACAATGTTTGTATTTTCAAAAATGGTTCACGTTTATGAATTTGTTCAGGATTTTTAAAAAGGTTCTCATTTTCAAAGTTTGTTCTCAAGATTCAAAAAATGTTCGTGCTTTTAAAAAATTGTTCACGCTTCGAAATTTGTTCGGGTTTTTTTAAATTGGTTCTCATTTTCTAAATTTTCTTCTTAATATACAAAAAAAATTCGTGCTTTAAAAATTTGTTCGTGGTCCCAAATTTGTTCAGAATTTTTCAAAATTATTCTTTGTTTTAAAATTTGTTATCAAAATTCAAAAAATGTTCGTGCTTTAAAAAATGTTCGCGTTTTCATATTTGTTCTCTGTTTTAAAAAATGTTCATGTTTCCGAAAAATGATTGAGAAATTCAACGTTTTTTCATTTTGATTTTCAAAAGAGAAAAAAGCAAATAAGCAGAAAAAAAAAGAGAAAAAGGATACTATCTGTTTCTTTTTCTTTTCTTTTCTTTTTCGTTTTCTGTTTCTTTTTTTCCTTTTCAAGGTTATTTTATCTTTTTAAAACTAAGTTCATGTTCAGAAATTGTTTTTCAATTTAGAATAATGTTCTTGCCTATAAAAAATGTACGAAATTTAAAAAATGGTCACTTTTCAAAAAATGTTCATAAATCCAAAAAATGTTTGCGATTTTCAGAAAATGTTCTTGTTTTCATAAACTGTTGGAAATGCTTTTGTTAAAAATAATCATAACTTTCCAGGAAAATCTTTGTGCATTAAAAAATGTTCGTCATTTTCAAAAAATGTTCATGATTTAGAAAAATGCTTTTGTTGAAATTATAAAAAATTGTTCTTCCTTTAAAAATTGTTCACATTTTCAAAAAATGTACATGCTTAAAAACACCTACATGAATTTCAAGAACAATTATCATTTTCAAAAAATGTTCTTGTTTTCAAAATTTTCATAGTTCTACAAATTTGTTCATGTTTAAAAAAATGTTCAGGAATTTTTAAAAAAAATTCTCGTTTTCAAAGTTTGTTCACCATTTCAGAAAAATGTTCATTTTTCAAAAAATGTTTGCGATTTCAACATTTTGTTCGCAATGTCAAAAAGTATTCGCATGTTTAAAATTTTGTTCACGTTTCCAAAAGGCGTACAATACAAATTTTGTTCGCATTTTAAAAAAAGTTCCTGTTTTAATTTTTTTGGTTCTGAATTAAAGAAATGTTCCTGTTTTCCATTTTAAAAAGAAACGAAAAAATGTTCGTGATATCAAAAAAATGTTCATGTTTTTCGTAATTTGTTTGTTTTTCAAAAACATTTTTGAAAATTGTTCGGGTTTTGGAATCTGTTTGGGGTTTGCAAATTTTGTTCGTGTTTCATTTTTAAATCAGAAGTAAAAAACATCTTCACTTTTCCAAAAAAGAAGTAATACGAAAAAAGCGGCATTTTGAAACTGCTCGCAATTTTCAAGAAATGTTTTCAAAAAGTTTTCCAAATCTCAAGCCTGCTGTCTGTTCTTATATATTTCTGCACTTTTTATCATCAGATGGTGGCGTGTAGTGTAGTGGCTAATGGCTTGTTGTTGGAGTCTCAGGTTATGGGATCGATTCCTGGTACTCACTGCTGGTTTTGCAGCTCTTTTTGTCGCGCGCGAAAGGAAACGAAACGACGATCGGGTTGGTGGCCCGGCCCAGTCAAGCGTCAACCCTGTGCGTCAAACTGTTGTTTGACGCAAAATGCGTCACATAGGAGGTCTCGATTTTTCTCTACCTTTCCTCCTCTCGGGAAAGGCGCAAGAAAACAAAGGAACCGGGGGTGTTGGGCTAGTGGAAAACCAGCCCAGGAGTTTCAGGGTTTTTTTCCGGCTTGGGCTGGGCTAGGCTAAGCAGTGTGTTGATTGGGCTATTCCTATTTCACGATCAGTGCAGAGATCTCTTTTTTCTCTATCTCTAAGGCCCTGTTTGGTTCATAAGTCCTAGGACTTTTTTTAGTCCCAACTTATAAGTCCCAAGCCCCTAAAAAGTCCCTACCTGTTTGGTTCCTGGGACATATAAGTCCCTATAAGACCATATTACAACTATAAGTCCTTATAAGTCCCTCCTTGAGAGTCTTATTTTATAAGTCCCAAAATGCCCACTTCAAGTCCCTATAAGTCCCTCCTGTTTGGTTTAGATGAGACTTATAGTGACTTTTTTAAGTCCCTAAACCAATAAGTCCCTAGAAACAAACACCCTCTAAGAATGTAAGGTTTTATGTTTCACTTTTCTTCCACCACCCTTTCATCCAACCTTTCCCGTAATCAATCACCTCGCTTTACTTACCTTCTAAACCAATTGCAGTTTAATTTACTTACCAAACTTTTAATCAAATAAGGTAAATCACGGGCAGGATTTGATAACATTTATTTACACAATCGCATTAATATGAGCAGATAAATAACAAGTTAACGTATTAGAATATTTATATCGCGTTTGCAACGCATGGACATTGCCTTAGTTTGGAGAGAGAGAAAAACAAGTTTACTTACTACTATATCTCGGCATCTCGCTTACTGCAGCAAATTTGGACTTGCGCATAAGCTCTGGTTTGAGAAACCTTCTACTTGGTTTTGAGCAGTTTCAAGAAGCTTCTAGTTCGGGAGTTTTTTTTTCCAATTTCTATGCCGGTTTTCCTTTCTATGTTTTCTATTTTATTTTCCTTTTTTCCTTTCTTTTTCAAATTCATGAACTTGCCAGTCTACACGACTTAGTATATGAACATTTTTCACATGTCATCAAAATTTCAAATAAATACCTGAACATTTTGTTACATTTTCACGTATTTTTTTGCAGAAAATGTATAATATTTATATGTAATAACATTTTTTTAAATTACAAAAATGAACATTTTTTAAAATAACAAAAAGTGAACATTTTTTGTGCCACTATAGTTTTACATGTTATGATTTTTTTTATTAAGTTGCTCAGTTTTTCAAATTTCAAGAACGTTCTGAAAAATGCCATGAAATACATTTCGAAACACATTAATATCTTTTTCAAATATTATGAACTATTTTTTGAGAGTTCATATTTTTTTACAAATTACCCGAACAAAATTTAAATTTCAATGAACCCTTTTAAAAAATGTAATGAACAATATTTTCAATGGCGTGACCATTATTATTTGAATGCAAAGATTTTTTTTCTTATATATTTGAGAAGTTTTTTTTACATTTCATGAACATTAATGTGTGATGATGTTTTAATCTTGTTAACAGAGTAAATTATTTTTAAAAAATAGAATATTCCAAAATATATAGAAACAATAAAATCAGAATTACAGTTGGTAGAGAAAACCAATGCTACGTCTTTGTGCCACATGTTTTGTCTTAGAAAAACCAACGTTGGCAAAGAGAACCAGTTTTACAATGTAACGGGCAAGCCCACTACAGCAGTGTTGTAAGCGAGCTCATATATGTCTTGCAGTATGCAAGGTAATTTCCTATTCGCCGCTCTCAGCAGCAAGAACTCGCAGGTTCACATAGCCGGTCGATCCGATAGGTCGTATTGGGCCGGCTTGTTTAAGCGCTTTCATCGTTCCCGGTTTTGGGAGATTCCCAGCCGGGTTTCTACGGTTTTGGGAACCTTCAAGAAGGTTCCTGAACCAGATTTCTTTCTTTTCTGTTTTTCTTTTTGTTTTCTTTTTTTGTTTCTTTTTTCCTTTCCTCTCCTTGTCTCCTTTTTCTGTTTATTTTCTTTACTTGTTTCTTTTGTTCTTTTCTTTTCATTTTCATTTTTCTTTTTCAGATTTATTTTTCTTTTTCAAAAAATATTCGCATTTTACAAATTTTGTTCATTTTTATGAAGAATGTTCCTGTTTTCAAATTTTGTTCATAACTTGCAAAATTTGTTTGCTTTGTTTCAAAAAATGTTATAATTTCATGAAATGTTTCATTTTGAAATATTTGGTCAAAATTTAAAAAAATGTTCGTGGTTTAAAATTTTATTCATAATTTCATAATTTCTTTGCAACTTCAAAAAAGTTTCATGTTTTTCGAAAACATTTTCTGCAGTTTCAAAAAAAATTCGCATAGGCGAAAACATGTTCTTGTCTATGAATATGTTCAAAAAGTCAAAATATGTACACACTTTTTCAAAATAGGGACTATTTTTCTGAATTTTCGAACAAATTTCAGGTTTGAGAACACTTTTTTTGCAACGTTTCAAAAATTGATCATGTTTCAAGAATTGTTTCCAACTTTAAAAAAATGATCATTTTTCAAAATTTGTTTGGTACGTTTTTCTTTAAAAAAATCACATCTTTAAAAAATTGTTCATCATTCTAAAAAAATGTTCCCATTTTTTTAAAAAAATCACAAATTAGAAAATGTTCTTGTTCTCCGAATTTTTTCACAAATTAAAAAATGCTCCTCTTTTCGCATTTTGTCAAAACTTGTTCATGATTGTGAATTTTTGTTCGGAATTTAACAAAATGTTCATAATTTTTTCGTATTTGTTCACAAATTCAAAATATGTTCCTATTTTTAGTTTTTTTTTCAACAATTCAAAATATTGTTCACATTTTCAAAAAACTTGTCTGTTTTTATCAAGCTGATCGTAATTTTAAAAAATGTTCCTGTTTTTCAATATTTGTCCACAACTTCGATTTTTTTTGTTTTTATAAATTTGATTATATATTCAGAAAAATTCTAATAAAATAAGCTCGTGTGTGTTTGTAAAAAAGTTCTTACATTTAAAAAAAATCAGAAATTACAAGAAAAAATCGAAAAAAGAAAAAATAACTGGATATGTGATGTGACTAGATCTATAGTATTTGCATTGCCATATCACCACAAGCATCAATCAGGCGTAGTGGTTAGGTACCTTGTTCTACAAGTGCGCGGTCGTGAGATCGTTTTCTCTCTGAAGCTTCGCGTTTTTCTTTTATTTTTTACACTGCTCGCGGCCTGTGTAGGCCAGCCCAGTCGGGGGACTGCCCTGTGCGAAGTTCGGACATTGTGCCATAGAATGCGGTAGATAGGAGGTCCCTTCGCTGACTATCTAGTGAGTTATTCACGCAACAGGGGAGCGTCTATATCTTGCATACGGGAGCACCTATGTGCCACTTCTGCGGCAAAAACACGGATGTTCGATTCAAACTCACGATCACACTCTGGTAGAACAAAGGTAGGTAGCCAATATGGCTGATTCGTGTTCGTCGTGAAAAGGAAACACGAATACTTAGAACTAGCCACATCAGCAGATCGGATTATTTTTCCATCTTTCAATCATTTCTCGAAAGTTCTGAATATTTTAAAAAAAATCTGAACATTGTTAAAAACACACATTCAAAAAATGTGAACAATTGTTTGAATTTTTTTACCGAAATTTAGAAACAAGAACAATTTTTGAAGTTGTCGTCAAATTTTCAAAAGCAGGAACTTTTTTAAAATTCCATTTTTTTAAAATCACGAACAAAAATTTGAAAACATGAACTACTTTTGATATGTGAACAAATTTTGGAAAGTAGGAACATTGTTTAAAAAGTATGAACAAATTTTGAAAACAAGAATATATTTTTGAAAATCCGAATAATTATCTGGAAAAATTAAAAGCTTGAATATAAAAATAATATTTTAGAATAAAAACGGAAAATAATAAATGAAAAGGAAATGAAAAACAAAACAAATAAAAAAAGAACAGGAAAACACTCCGAAAAAATCCCAACAAATAGTGGAAGAAAGTAAACAGATGAACCCGATTTTGGGAACCATCTACAAGTTTCCCAAAAGCGATTTGCTCCTAGTGTGATAACGCTCTGAGTGGGCCAGCCAAGATTTCGCGCTCGGGTGGTTCGCGTTGCGTTGAATTGTCGACGCAACGAGCGGTAAACTGGAAATCGTGTCAGCGAATGCGCTGCTGCGCTGGACTAGAACGAGCCATTGACTGATAGCCAGTTCTCTTTTTTGTTTTTAAGTTTTCTTAGTTAATTGTTACCTCCGCCTTAAATTATAAGACGATTGGTTTATGGGATGTGCCTCGGCTGGGTTTGTGCTTGCATTTCATCTGGTTTTAAAAAAAGTTATATAGTTTTCTAATTATAGTCATGAATTATAAAATTGTTCATAGAATCTAAAAAATATTGATGCATCCAGAAAATGTTTCAGAAATTAAGAAATGTTCAAAAAACTAAATGTTCTTCATTTTCTAAATGTCCCTAAAAAATTAAACCATGGATTTTCAAAATAAAAATTTAAAAGACGGGCACATAAAATAAACAATAAATAAAAATAACAAAATGTGAAGGAAAAAAACCTTAGGGAAACCAAAAAGAAAAATAAACTAATATGAAAAACACAAAAAACAGTGGGGGTGGACCCTCCCAATAG
>NC_041385.1:108832521-108851238 GCF_002162155.2 Triticum dicoccoides | reverse complement strand
GGGGGGGGGTGTCCACGGGGAATTGTATTCTCCCTTAATGAGAAACGGGGGCAGCATGTGGAAAATCTTATTGGTGGTTATGTCGTGCAATCCAGAAAAGGACTCTTAGGCTTTAACCCACTCTAATTGAAAAGGGCTTAAAACGCTAGAACTGTTTTAGGAGGGCAACCCTCAGCCCACCCTCGCCCCCGTCGAAAGCCAATATATCGGTTTTCTCCACATCCCCCAGTCCCTACAAAAACCCTTGTTCACGTGGGAGTGAAATTTTGACGGACAACCGCCTTCAGCATGACCCTCACAGTCCATTGCCCCTCTCCTCAAAACTACAATTAGCATTACAGCGAACCCAACCCCCGATGGCAGCGATGATGATGTGACACATCCCCACAATCCCAGCGCACCTTCCATGGGTACTAGGGCATCTGGCCCACTTCACCCTGCCCCATGCACCACCTCCTACGGTCTGTTATGCCACCGACATATCTCCTTCATTGGCGAACACCACCATGACCCTCCCGCGTCCACCGTCGAGCTCAACTTGAAGGACATGGTGAACGCGACCACCTTCAAGCTCGTTGAGGCCAAACCCACCTACCTCGAGTAGCTCGAGTGCGAGGTAGAGGAGGAAGAGGAGGAGAAGGAGGAAGAGGAGTTGGACGACACCTGTGTGATCTTGGCCTCCTCGAGACCTATTGTTGCGGAGCAACACACGACCAACAAGGAGCGTCACACAATGATGAGGTTGTTGCCTCCTTCCAGTCTGAGCTCACGTACTATGAGCACCTTGCCATCGTCGAGCGACACACAATGGACGAGTATGAGGCCTGCTGCCACCGCGAGCTCGCCTAGCCTGAGCACTGTGCTGTCTACAAGGCGGTGCGGGGCAACCACGTCGAGGCATGGGGCAAGATGCAAGATGACATTGCAGATGACGAGGAGGAGGCAGCAGCAGCAAGGGAGAATTTCCCGATGACGATGATGTGTGTCGGCCACATACATCATATCTTCTCCTGCGAGGCCTAGGTGGTAGAGAAAAGAAGCTCTTCTGTTATAGTTATTTTCGATAAATTAATTTTAGCCTTTTGCAATGAACTTATTAAGTAGTGTCCATGTTTAATTAGCATTTGGTATGGTAGTGAGATATTTTGTTTGAGCTGCATTTATGTGGTTAGTTGAAATCATGAAAATGGGAGCTACATGTGTTTTTCGGGTTTAGAGTACTGGAATCGACCACGACCAAAGCCCAACCTCCTAAATACCCACATTTTTGCGGGATCTAAGTTTTGGGGCTGTCTTTTTGGGTTTACTTTTTTAGCTATCTAATTGGAGATGCCCTAACAGCGGTGACCTGTCAGAGACTTGCCAAGAAATAAAATTCAACTAAACTGTCTTGGAGCAATTCAATGTCAATTGTCACCTAAAATGCCTTTAAAGGTCATTTTGACCGGCCATTAGTGTGGATTTCAGGCAATTCTCTTTAATCCTTTTGCAGTGGATCACACACCGATTTTTCCCGCTTTCATATAATTTCGTCCCGCGTCGCTCTCGCGAGCGGCGGCGGGAAAACCCTAGCCTCAACTCCGCGGTCTCCTCCTCCAACCTCCCTTCCCCTGCCGCCGCCGGAGGGCGCCGCCGGGTGAAGCCCGTGGGCGTCGGCGGCAGCGGGGTTCTCTTCCCCTCCGGGTGTGTGGCGGCAGTGCGAGATGCGGCGGCGCGGCGGGGGCGTGACGCTGGTGCGGGGCGTGGCGGCGGCGGGGCTCTCGGCCGTGCGGTGCGGGCGGGCGTCCAGGCCGTGGTGACTGCACGGTGCAAGAGCATGGCGTGGCGACGGATCGGGGCTGGCGCAGGGGCGGCGGCGCAGGCGCGGATCCTGCTCGGATCTGGCCCTGCGGCCGCAACCTCGGCTTCAGTGCGGGGAGAGGCCGGATCCTGGCCGGGCTTGGCCGGATCTAGCTTCTCCGCCCCCGTTGGCCGCCCTCGATGGGGTTCGGTGGCTTCGTTCCGGCGGCCAGCGAGGGCTGGATCCCAGGGCGGCGGCCCCGAACGGCGGAGGATGTGTCGGCGGCTGTGGACTCGCGACGGGCGATGCGGCAGCCGCGGTGGTGGACGATCCGTGCACAAGTCGCTTGATGGAGGCCATTGGAACAGATCTGGGTGAAGACTTGCTCACGGCTGCTGCCGAGGCCGGCGATGGCGGCACTAGTCGGTGTCGTTCCCTTGTTGAAGGCATCGCTGTTGAGAAGTTCCAGTCCACTATCTGCTACCTCCGGGGGAAACCCTAGATCAGGAGATCAGATGACGGCGGCATTATTGTGTCGTTTTCCTTTTGTAGCGTCATTCTTGAAGGTGTACACGGACTCGAGGGACCAGTGGGCGGAATAATTGATAGATCAATGATTCATCCTGCACATTAATGGTGGCGTTTCTCGGCGGCGTGGCGCAGTTGAGACTCAGCGCCTGATGTATGGCGAGGGACTCGCGCAGGAGGGTGACGTTATCAGGCGTCGTGGTGGCATCGACGGCAGAGAGGCCGGGCAAGGTGGTGCAGCAGTACATCACTGAAGATAGATTGATGACAGGTGGCTGCGGCGGCCTCATACCCGGCAGGCGGCCTGGTTGAGGAGTGCGCCGGACTGGTAGGTGCCCCATACCCGACAGGCGTCCTGGTTGGGACCTCAGGTCTTAGATGTTTATGTTTAGCTGCGATGTCTGTTTGGTATTAGGCCTAGACTATCAGCGCCCCTTCATCAGTTGGATAGGAGTAGCGACAATGGTTGCTTAGACTGTGGCTTTAGTCTTACTATTGTATGACTTTATAAGCTCTTGTAAGAATAATTAATGAAGTGACCGTATGCATCGCTCAGATGCACAGGCCGGGGGTCCTTCTCCTTTTCTAAAAAAAAACGCACCGATTGTTCTTGATAGCCAAGGGTGGACCGACTCATCATCTTATTCTAAACACAAGACAGCCTCGCTCTCGTTGCAATTTAAGTAACTAGCAGTTGCACTGCAGACAGTAGTGATCTTGTCTTGTGTTGCCACTAGTTCCTCCGTGTGTTACGTGCTGTACCACTACTTGTAGCGGTAAACATACAGAACACGTGTGAGCGTATCGGCGCAGACGAACAACGCCGTGACTTTGCCACGAAGTGCGTGGCTCCTCCACATGCGCCGTGTCGCGATGCAGAGAGGCCGATGCGTACTCATCGTACCCTCTACCCTGGGATGGGGGCCTGGGGTGGCTAGTTCGTCAGGGATTGGTCGTGGACTGAACAGCGCCATACCAGTACGTTTCTCTGTAGGGGTACGTACGGCAGGGCGAGACGGGCGGCAGGAAAGTTCGACCGACGGAGCCGACTGCGACCTGTGGAATTCCGACCGGCGTGCTTCCGCCCGTGGCGCACCGTTCGTTTCGCCATCTTTTTCGTCGTCTACTACCTGTTTTATAGAAAAACGAAAGGGCCATAGCCGTCGGGGGCTCCGGAAGCCATGATTGCGAGCTGGATCGGAGTTGTTTTTAATTTCGAAGCTCCATGGAACGTTCCTTGCTCCTGCTGCAGCTGCCCGAAATGTATGCAATCCACTGTTTGAACCCACGGGGGAACGAGGACGTTTACTGACGTAGTACTGTGCTGTAACAGTCGGAGTAACTTGAAAAGTAACATAGGCTTCGGCTTAGCAAAATTGTCTAGTGGCTTCTCTCGAGAAAATAACATACGGTGGTCGATGAGTAAACAAATTACTGTTGGGCAATTGATATAAGAATAAATAATTATGATGATATTCAATATAGTGATCATGAAATATATGCATCACATCCAAGATTAGTAGACTGAAACGATTCTGCATCTACTACTATTACTTCACACATCGACCACTATCCAACATGCATCTAGTATATTAAGTTCGTGAAAAAATGCAGTAATGCAATAAGAACGATGACATGATGTAGACAAGATCTATTCATGTAGAAATATACTTCATCTTTTTATCCTTAATAGCAATAATACATGTGTGCCTCGCTATCCTTTCTGTCACTAAGTGAAGACACCGCAAGATTGAATCCATCACAAAACACCTCTTCCCATTATAAGAAAAAATCGATCTAGTTGCCCAAACCAAACCAAAGTTTCGAGAAGAAATACGAGGCCATAACAATCATGCATATAAGAGGTTAAAAAGAACTCAAATAATATTCATGGATAGATCTAATCATAAAATCCAACTTTATTGGCTCCCAACAAACACATCGCAAAAAGTCATTACATCAAATAGATCTCCAAGAACATCGAGGAGAACATTGTATTGAGAATCAAAAAGAGAGAAGAAGTCATCTAGCTACTGCGTACGAACCCGTAGGTCTACGGTGATCTACTCACGCATCATCGGAGGAGCACCAATGAGGATGATGAACCCCTCCGTGATCGTCTTCCCCTCCGACAGAGTGTCAGAATAGGCCTTTAGATTGGATCTTGTGGTTCTGGAATTTGCGGCGGCTGGAATTGTGTTTCGATCGCTCCCCTATGGTTTCTGAAATATGTGAGTATTTATAGAGCTGAGAGGCGGTGGAGGAGACCTCCATGGACCCCACCATCCATCAGGGCGCGTTAGGGACCTCTGGCATGCCCTGATGGGTGGTGGGCCCCATGTGGCTCACCTAGGTGCTTCCTTGGCTCCCAAGTTGTCTTCTGGTCCGAAAAAATCTTCAAAATGTTTCGTGGCATTTGGACGTCGTTTGGTACTGATATCTGCGAAGTAAAAAACAAGCAAAAAACAACAACTGACACTGGGCACTATATCAATAGGTTAGTCCAAAAAAATGATATAAAGTTGGTATAAAATAAAGGTAAAACATCCAAGAATAATAATATAACAACATGGAACAATAAAACATTATAAATACGTTGGAGACATATCATCCTTTTGTCAAGAATCCATTGCGTCCTCCCAAATGGCGCATGGATCCGCGCTAGGTGTGTTGTCGCTGCCTCACCGGAGGCGCTGCGGTCTGTCTAGCGTCCAAACGCGGTGGCAGATGCACAAACCCTCCGTCGGCGCGCCGAGCAGCGGAGCACATCACGGGCGTCGTCCAACAAGACATGGCACAGTGCGAGGCAGCGGGCGCGAGAGGCGACGGCAACCCTCGCTGCGGTGGACGTCTGCGAGGCGGAGTCGCATTCTTTGGCGCCCCGTATAGTGCACTAGTTTGGGCGCCACAACCGCGTCGTGGTGGATGTCGCCGGCTCGTCCCAGGACGGATCCACCATCGATCTGACGTCCACCAGCACCGTTCGGGTTCCGGGCTCTGACGAGGAAGAATCAGGCATGGGAGATGGCGGCGCCTTGAGTCCCATGAGCCGGCTCATGTCCCATGCCCTACTATACCTTGCCGGCGACCAGACCAACACTCTGGGGAGAACAGTCGGCCGCCAGACGAGCTCCTCTTAAAGATCGCTTTACGTTGCATGTAATAATATGGATTTGAGTTTCTAATTTGAGGTATCCAGATGTGGAATGCATTGTTTGAGGTGTGTCCGGTCAGTGTCCATGGACACGCCCGGGCGTATCCGTTGGCATTTGAGGGGTCGGATTTACCATCACGGCTGTAGATGCTCTTAGGGCATCTCCAAGGCGGACGCGCAAACCGCCCGCGTCCGTCCGGGCCACAGAAGCCATCCAACACCGACCTGTATCGGTACACGGCGTGGTTTGGACGCGATTTCTGTGCAAACCGGAGACAAAAGTGGGGGAGGTTTGCTGGAGTCCGAATCGATCCCACGCCCGCTTCTGACCGCCCTGGCCCACCAATAAACTCTCCCCCTCCCACGCGCACATTCCGCCCGGTGCCAGCTGCCCGCATTCATGTCACTGTAGAGTGCGTCGCTCCGCATTGAAGGCACTCAGGGTGGACGCGACCTCTCACTACCTCCATCGTTGAAGCGGCTCGCCGGCCGAGGGCACCGCCCGCTGCATGCCCGACAGAACATGCCTCCTCGCCGCATTCATACGTCTCCATTAAACCCGCATGGAAGCCGAGAAACCTACTCCAACCACACGTCCATTTATGAGCGGGCCGACACTAAACGGAATGCCGCTCGAACTCCTCTCGTCCGCCCTCTATTTAAACGAGGCCAGACGCCGGGCAAGAATCACACCCTCTGTTGCTCCTCACATCTCCTTCACCACTCTTCTAATGGCTTCTGAAGAGCAGTTCTCCAACATGCAAGCCGGCTGGGTGGCCCGCCAAGCCCGTCGGATACAAGTGAGGCAGCTCGCTGCTCCACCTCCTGCGCCTAACCTGATGCAGAGCATCCTACATACTTCACCATGTCAAGAGTCCGTTTGGCGAGTGACACGTGCGACATCTACTTCACATACACAAAGGTGAATCATCTCCTTTACACGTGTTCACTTGACCCCATCGAGTATGGTATACTACTTGACACTCCTCACGTGTGCATGCTTAGGTATCATCGAAGCACCACGGATGACGAGGAGGAGTGCAAGCACAAGTGTACGCCTACACCGTCCGCGAGGGAAGCTTGGAAGCGACGACGGAAGAAGAAGGTGCAAAATTTGCACTACCGGACTGTCCGATCGCCCAACCGGACTGTCCGGTCCATCCAGAGAGCAGTTTTGGTCTGTGTAGAAATTGCACTACCGGACAGTCCGGTCCCCCAAGCGGACAGTCCGGTAGTACAATACCTGGACGCCCAAAAGTTTCTGTTTAAACCGGACTGTCCGGTCCCCCATATCGGACTGTCCGGTAGTGCATCTGTGGGCCGAATTTGGGCAAGGCCCATGTAACTTTACCCTTTCGCCCTCACTTACCCCTTCCTTGCCTTTGACATATATAAACAATTATTATTAGGGGAAGCTAAGAATAGATTTTCTTATTTTTCGCCCTCAATTGTTCCTCCTTCTCCTCCATTTAGGGGAAGCTAAGAATAGATTTAGACATTAGAGCTTAGCTCATGTATCTCCCCTTGTGAGATTCCTCTTGAGAGAGAGAAGACTCCATTGGAGTTGAAGACCTCCATTGGAGAAGATCCTTAGGGATTCAAGACCTCCTTGTGGGAAGGATCTATCTAGATCATCAAGGCCTCATCTCCTTCATAGGATTTGGGATGAACTCTATCATGTATCTTATTTCCCATTGATTGTTCATGTACCTTGTGGATCTTGTGTGTTTGTTGGTCTAGTGGATGTGTAATTGGACTTGTTCTTGAGTGTTCCTCTTGTGATGTCATCAGGGTTGTGCATGATGAAATACTTTGTGTGATGAAGATGGAGCATAGCCAGACTATATGATTTTGTATGGATAACTTTCTTTGGCCATGTTATTTTGAAAAAACATGAGTGCTTTATTAGTATGCTTGAAGTATTATTATCTTAAGGTCAAATGATAGACTATTGCTTTGAATCACTCGTGTCTTAATATTCATATCATGATTAGATTATGTGATCAAGATTATGCTAGGTAGCATTCCACATAAAAAAATATCTTTTTTATCATTTACCTACTCGAGGACGAGCATGAATTAAGCTTGGGGATGTTGATACGTCTCCGTCGCGTCTATAATATTTCATTGTTTCATGCCAATATTTTACAACTTTCATATACTTTTCGCAACTTTTTATACTATTTTTGGGACTAACATATTGATCCAGTGCCCAGTGCCCGTTCCTGTTTGTTGCATGATTTTGTTTTGCAGAAAATCTATATCAAATTGAGTCCAAACGTGATAAAAGCTTATGGAGATTTTTTTGGAATATATGTGACTTTTGGGAAAAAGAATCAACACAAGACGATGCCCGAGGGGGCCACAAGGCAGGGGGCGCCCCCAGGGGGTAGGGTGCGCCCTGGGCCCTTGTGGTCACCCTGTAAGGCAGTTGGTGCCCTTCTTTCGCCACAAGAAAGCTAATATCCTGATAAAAATCGTGTTAAAATTTCAGCCCAATCGGAGTTACGGATATCCGGGAATTTAAAAAACGGTGAAAGGCCAGAATCTGGCAGCACAAAAACAGAAGGAAACAAAGAGATAGAGAGATCCAATCTCGGAGGGGCTCTCTCCCATCCGCCGCCATGGAGGTCGTGGACCAGAGGGGAAACCCTTCTCCCATCTAGGGGGAAGGTCAAGGAAGAAGAAGAAGGAGGGGGCTCTCTCTCGGTGGCACCAGAACGCCACCGGGGCCATCATCGTTACGACAATCTACACCAACAACTTTGCCGCCGTCATCACCAACTCTCTCCCCCTCTATGCAGCGGTGTAACCTCTATTTTACCCATTGTAATCACTACTTAAACATTGTGCTCAACGCTATATATTATTTCCCAATGATGTATTGCTATCCTATGATGTTTGAGTAGATCTGTTTTGTCCTATGGGTTGATTGATGATCGTGATTGGTTTGAGTTGCATGTTTTATTATTGGTGTTATCCTATGGTGCTCTCCGTGTCGGGCAAGCGCGAGGGATCCCCGCTGTAGGGTTTGCAATATGTTCATGGTTTGCTTTTTTTCTGCGTTGCGTGAGTGATAGAAACAAAAACACAGATAAGTGGGTTATGGCGTATGGGAATAAATAGGACTTTGATACCTTATAATGCTATGGTTGGGTTCCCCTCAAAAAATGCTATGGTTGGGTTTTACCTTAATGATTTTTGGTAGTTGCGTATGCTTGCTAGAGTTCCAATCATAAGTGTATATGATCCAAGAAGAGAAAGTATGCTAGCTTATGCCTCTCCCTCATATAAAATTGCAATAGTGATTACCGGTCTAGTTATCAATTGCCTAGGGACAAACAACTTTCTTGTGACAAAAAGCTCTCTACTAAAAATAACTTAGTTGTTTATTTATCTAAACAACCCCTAGCTTTTATTATGTGTTCTTTATTATCTTGCAAACCTATCCAACAACACCTACAAAGTACTTCTAGTTTCATACTTGTTCTAGGTAAAGAGAATGTTAAGCGTGTGTAGAGTTGTATCGGTGGTCGATAGAACTTGAGGGAATATTTGTTCTACCTTTAGATCCTCGTTGAGTTCGACACTCTTACTTATCGAAAGAGGCCACAACTGATCCCTTATACTTGTGGGTTATCATTGTGCAACAGGACCATTTTCCGTGGATTCCACATTTTGTGCTCATTCCTTGGTTGCACGACCCCATTTATCTATCTCTGTGTGTGTTTCCATGTGCCATTCATTGCTATTGGTCTACTTATTTCACTTGCGAATTTGTGAATCTCTTTCAACATTATTGACTCTTACTAACAATTGCAACAAAATTTTGTGTCACTTGCCCTAACCAAGCCACTCGATAAGCTTTACTTTGTAGGTGTGAGCGAGCAAGTCTGGTACCAATTCCACTATTCTTTCATTTCACATTGAGTGAAACAGGATACTTCCTCAACTTTGGGAAAAGTTAGCTTGGTATTGTTTATCTCATTTCCTACTCACCTCTACACGACTCTTGTGATGGATAGGCAAAGCACATCTACTTCGGTATACACCAACAACGACAAGTTTGACGCCACAAAAAACAACCTGGATGCCAAGATGGATGCTCAAATGGAGGAGATCAAAGCCCTCATCAAGTCCTCCAAGATATCTGCTACGTCTTGAGCTTGCGTTGGTTTTCCTTGAAGAGGAAAGGGTGATGCAGCACAGTAGTGTAAGTATTTCCCTCAGTTTTTGAGAACCAAGGTATCAATCCAGTAGGAGGCTCCTCACAAGTCCCACGAATCTACACAAACAAACAAAGAACTCGCAACCAACGCGATAAAGGGGTTGTCAATCCCTTCACGGCCACTTGCGAAAGTGAGATCTGATAGAGATAATATGATAAGATAAATATATTTTTGGTATTTTATGATATAGATTGGAAAATTAAAGATGCAAATAAAAGTAGATTGAAAGCGTATATGATAAAAGATAGACCCGGGGCCATAGGTTTCACTAGAGGCTTCTCTCAAAATAGCATAAGTGTTACGGTGGGTGAACAAATTACTGTGGAGCAATTGATAGAAAAGTGAATAATTATGAGATTATATAGGTATGATCATGTATATAGGCATCACATCCATGACAAGTAGACTGACTCCTGCC
Organism: Triticum dicoccoides; assembly: GCF_002162155.2. NCBI lineage: Eukaryota > Viridiplantae > Streptophyta > Magnoliopsida > Poales > Poaceae > Triticum > Triticum dicoccoides. The sequence goes on along the minus strand of NC_041385.1, from coordinate 108,841,129 downwards.
TGCATCTACTACTATTACTCCACACATCGACCGCTATCCAGCATGCATCTAGAGTATTAAGTTCATAAGAACAGAGTAACGCTTTAAGAAAGATGACATGATGTAGAGGGATAAACTCAAGCAATATGATATAAACCCCATCTTTTTATCATCGATGGCAACAATACAATATGTGCCTTGCTGCCCCTGCTATCACTGGGAAAGGACACCGCAAGATTGAACCCAAAGCTAAGCACTTCTCCCATGGCAAGAAAGATCAATCTAGTAGGCCAAACCAAATCGATAATTCGAAGAGACTTGCAAAGATAACTCACTCATACATAAAAGAATTCAGAGAAGATTCAGATATTTCTCATAGATAAACTTGATCATAAACCGACAATTCATCGGATCTCGACAAACACACCGCAAAAAGAGTTACATCAAATAGATCTCCACTAGAGAGGGGGAGAACATGGTATTGAGATCCAAAAAGAGAGAAGAAGCCATCTAGCTAATAACTATGGACCCGAAGGTCTGTGGTAAACTGCTCACAACTCATTGGAAGGGATATGTCGTTGATGTAGAAGCCCTCCGCGGTGGATTCCCCCTCCGGCAGAACACCGGGCACGACTGCAAGATGGGATCTCGCGGATACAGAAGGTTATGGTGGCGGAAATATTTCTTCGGTGGCTCCCTTGATGGTTTCAGGGTATATGGGTATATATAGGAGGAAGGAGTACGTCGGTGGACGTCTGAGGGGCCCACGAGATAGGGGGGCGCGCCCTATAGGAGGGGGGGGGGGGCGCCCTCCACCCTCGTGGCCGCCTCGGGAGCTTCTTGACTTGCACTCCAAGTCCTTTGGATCACGTTCGTTCCAAAAATCACGCCCCTAAAGGTTTCATTCCATTTGGACTCCGTTTGATATTCCTTTTCTTCGATATACTGAAATAGGCAAAAAAACAGCAATACAGGCTGGGCCTCCGGTTAGTAGGTTAGTCCCAAAAATGATATAAAAGTGTAAATTAAAGCCCATAAACATTTAAAACAGGTAATATATTATCATGGAACAATCAAAAATTATAGATACGTTGGAGACGTATCAAGCATCCCCAAGATTAATTCCTGCTCATCCTCGAGTAGGTAAATGATAAAAACAGAATTTTTGATGTGGAATGCTACCTAGCATAATTCTCAGTGTATTTCTCTTTATTGTGGCATGAATGTTCAGATCCAAATGATTCAAAATAAAAGTTCATATTGACATAAGAAATAATAATACTTCAAGCATACTAATCAAAGCAATCATGTCTTCTCAAAATAACATGGCTAAAGAAGTTCCCTACAAAATCATATAGTTAGGCTGTGCTTCATTTTCATCACACAAAATACTCCCATCAAGGACAACTCCGGTTTCAGCCAAGCAATTGTTTCATACTTTAGCAATCTCAAACTTTTTTCAACTTTCACGCAATACGTGAGCGTGAGCCATGGATATAGCACTGTGGGTGGAATAGAATATAATGATGGGGATTGTGTGGAGAAGACAAAAAAGGAGAAAGTCTCACATTGACAAGGATAATCAACGGGCTATGAAGATGCCCATTAATTGATGTCAACAGGAGGAGTAGGGATTGCCATGCAAATGATGCACTAGAGCTATAAATGTATGAGAGCTCAACAAAAGAAACTAGTGGGTGTGCATCCAACTTGCTTGCTCATGAAGACCTAAGGCATTTGAGGAAGCCCATCGTAGGAATATACAAGCCAAGTTCTATAATTAAAAATTCCCACTAGTATATGAAAGTGACAACATATGAGACTCGCTATATGAAGAACATGGTGCTACTTTGAAGCACAAGTGTGGAAAAAGATAGTAACATTGCCCCCTTTTTTTTCTTTTTTCTTTTTCTCTTTTTTTTCTTTGGCCTTTTTTTGGCCTTTATTTTTTTTCTTTTTTTTTCTTTTTTCCTTTCTTTTTTTAGGGACAATGCTCTAATAATGATGATCATCACACTTATATATTTACAACTCATGAGTTACAACTCGAAACTAGAACAAGGTATGACTCTATATGAATGCCTCCGGCGGTGTACCGGGATGGGCAATGAATCAAGAGTGACATGTATGAAAAAATTATGCATGGTGGCCTTGCCACAAATACGATGTCAACTACATGATCATGCAAGGCAATATGACAATAGTAATGTATGTCATGATGATAAACGGAATGGTGGAAAGTTGCATGGCAATATATCTCGGAATGGCTATGGAAATGCCATAATAGGTAGGTATGATGGCTGTTTTGAGGAAGATATAAGGAGGTTTATGTGTGATAGAGCGTATCGTATCACGGGGTTTGGATGCACCGGCGAAGTTTGCACCAACTCTCAAGGTGAGAAAAGGGCAATGCACGGCATTGAAGAGGCTAGCAATGATGGAAAGATAAAAGTGCGTATAATCCATGGACTCAACATTAGTCATAAAGAACTCACATACTTATTGCAAAAGTCTACAAGTCATCAAAAGCCAAGCACTACGCGCATGCTCCTAGGGGGGAGGTTGGTAGGAGTTAACCATCACACACCCCCGATCTCCACACAAGGGAAGGCAATCAAAAGAGCACCTCGTGCAATAAATGTGTTACACAACTTTTTTACCATATGTGCATGCTGCGGGACTTGCTAACTTCAACACAAGCATTCTTTAAATTCATAATCACCCAACTAGCATGACTCTAATATCATTACCTCCATATCTCAAAACAATTATCAAGTATCAAATTGATCATAGCATCCAATTCACTTTCTATGATAGTTTTTATTATACCCAACTTGGATGCCCATCATTCTAGGACCAATTTTATAACCATAGCAAATACCATGCTGTTCTAAGAGACTCTCAAAATAATATAAGTGAAGCATGAGAGTTCAACAATTTCTTCAAAATTAATCCACCGCTGTGCTCTAAAAGATATAAGTGAAGCACTAGAGCAAAAATTATCTAGCTCAAAAGATATAAGTGAAGCACATAGAGTATTCAAATAAATTCCAATCAAGTAGGCTTCTCCCAAAAGGTGTGTACAGCAAGGATGATTGTGGTAAACTAAAAAGCAAACACTAGTATAATACATGACGCTCCAAGCAAAACACATATCATGTGGCGAATAAAAATATAGCTCCAAGTAAAGTTACCAATGAACAAAGACGAAAGAGGGGATGCCTTCCAGGGGCATCCCCAAGATTAGGCTTTTGGCTATTCTTAAATATCTTGGGGTGCCATGGGCATCCCTAAGCTTGGGCTCTTGCTGTCGTGGTTCTAAGTCTGACAGTAGAATGGGGGGGTAGGTATGGAGAGGCAAGATCCTAGCTATGGAGTAGTTGTACACACGAGTGTTTAACGAGTTCAGGCCCTTCTCTGAGGAAGTAATAGCCCTACATCTCGGAGCCCGGAGGTGGTCGACTGGTTTATGGGTATATGAGTTACAGGGGTGCGAACCCTTCTACCAGTGGAGGGGGGTGGCTTATATAGAGGACGCCAGGACCCCAGCCAACCCACGTAGCAGAGGGTTAAAGTACATTAAGGCCGGGCATTACTGGTAACGCCCTACATAAAGTGTCATCATGACCATTAAGACTACTTAATTACAGACCGTTTGGATGCAGAGTAGATCCTGAACTCCTGGTGGTCGAGTGAGTCTTCATGGTCGAGTGTCTTTAAGTTCGTTGAGTGTCTTCTAGCCGGTCGAGTGGAGTCCCTCTTGGTCGACTGGAAGGTAGCTTCGTCTAAGGATGTCCTTGGGTATGGTATCCTAGATAGGCCCATGACCCTACCCTAGGTACATAATATCATCATTAGCCCTTGAATGAATCGAGGTTCGAGTGAGGAAGGAGTTGATGATTTTCTCCGACCCATTCTCCGTGCTTTGAATATGTCGTATCTTGGATCAGCGATTTTTCTTTCGGCGTTGGCATCAACTTTTACTTCAGTCGCCTTGATCCATTCTTGTCTTCTGTCGAGTGAACTTTTGAACTTTAGTAAACTTCCGAGCGACAGATCGCAGGAAAGATATCGTCTAACAGATTGATCTGCTGTTAGCGGATTTTACGGGATCCGAAATTTGGGAAGCGCGCGAAGCGGGGCGGACCGCGGTACTCGGATGGGATAAGGCGTGGACGCCTCGATTTCCGTGCCGCCTTTTTCGCCACGTATCGTGCGTGCGCGACTGTTTCGGGATGTGACAGGACCGCCCGGGCCTACTCGTCAGCCACTCGGAAGTGTCCTTATATAAAGCGCCATGCGAGGGTTTTTTGAACAGTGCCTCCCCATTCTTCTCTCTGCCCTCTTTGCCTCCGCCCACTACGCCTGCTCTCGCCTCCGCCTATCCACTCCTCGCGCGCTTAGCCGGAGACGATGGTGAAGGAGAAGACGGCGGCCTTGGAGCGCCCGAAGAAGGCGACAGCGATGGGGAAAGCGAAGGGGAGACCGTCCAGTCGGGGCGGATCTTCGTCAAGGTCCCGCCTGCCAAAAGGTTGGGTCCAAGGGGATTGGATCCGCTCGACCATCACCGAGAAAGATCTCAATGACCTGGCCAATGAGGGACTGATCCCCCACGGGTCAGCAAGGCTTCCGAGGACCGAGTGTCAACCGCAGCCGCAGGAGGGTGAGTGCGTTCTCCTGGCCACTCACATAGATCGTGGATTCTCTTTGCCGCCGAGTGTTTTCTTCCGAGGGTTTCTGAACTTTTTTGGGGCGCAACTCCACCATTTCACTCCCAACTCTATCGCCCATCTTGCTGCTTTCATGTCCATGTGCGAGAACTTTCTGGGTTGTCGACCGCACTGGGGTCTCTTTAAGCACATATTCACCTGTCGCTCCCAGACGGTGAAAAAGGCGAGTCCGGACGATGAGAGGACCAAGGTTATTCAGATGTGCAGGGGTCTTGGGATTCAGATGAGGAATAAGAGCACTTTCCCGGCCATGACCCTTCCTGAGTCGGTTAGAGGGTGGCAGTCGACTTGGTTCTACTGCCAAGACGAGTCAACGCTGGGGCAGTCGACTGGTCTCCCTCCGTTCTCCATGGACTGAGTGGACAAACCCTCTTCTCTGAAGGTGCTTCCCGAGGAGAAAGCCCAGGTAAAAATGTTGATGGAGCGCGTGGTCCAACTTGTTTGGGACGTAGTGACGGGCATGGATCTTCTGGAAGTCTTCCTTAGGCGGCGCATCCAACCGCTTCAGTACCGAGGCCACCCGATGTGGCTGTACTGCGGTACCGAAGACACCACTCGGGTCCATCCAGAAGCAGTCGACGACGCCACGCTGGAGAGGTGGGTGGCCGCCATCACAGGGAACAAGGACAACCCTCGAGGGGCTAGGAGGATCCCGCCACTCGACTGTACCTATACGCCGGACACGGTATGACCACTTATCTCCGATTGTAATCTTGCTTTATCCATTCTGCTTTGCCACGAAATGGTCGATTGATCTTTGTTTTGCTTTGTTGTTTGACAGGCCACCACTGAGTTATACTCGATGCCCAATGGAGCGCAGACGCCAACTGAGGAGGAGGAAGGAAGTGGGGGCGAAAGCCCGAAAGAGTGGGATTCGGATGCTGACGACGATGATGAGGGCGATGACTCTGGTGAGGAGGAAGAAGAGGAGGAGGAGGAGGAAGTTGTACCTCCTCGCTCGGAGAGACGCTCGAAGCTTGTCCATGATCCCGCGGTCGAGCGCGGTAAGGGGGTCGCAACCGTCACGCAGTCGTCCAAGCACCCTCGGACTACTCCTCCGACGCCGACTGAGAAAGCTCCGAAGCAATCTCGAGTGGCACTGTCAAAGCCGACGAAGGTCCTGCCGAAGATGAAGATGGTGATCCCCACTATCTCAGGGTAATGGTAGTCTTAAGTTTTCCCGTTTCATGAACTTGTTCTTGGTCGACTCATGGGCCAATCGACTGACTTCTGGAACTGCAGTGCTGCTACTTCTGATACTTCGGCCAGGGTTGAAGACCATGAGATGGAGGATGCTGTTACCTCAAAACCTGGTATGACTCTTGCGATGCCGTTTTCAGTCGATTGACTTATTGTCTCTAATTTCGATTCTTTCTGCAGCTTCATCCAACATTGTTATTGATCTTCCCGACGACGACGACGAGGAACCACCAAGGCAGAGGAGGAGCAAGAAAGCGTCTGCTGGCAAGGCGACTCAGGACGTGCCAGCACCCGAGATGTTGGTTGTGGAGGGAGACAATGTCACTCGGCCTACCGTAACCTTTGCGGTGCCGTTGACGAGTGCTCGTCCTTCGTCGTTGAGTGCTGCTCAACCCTCGCTTTTCTCAACCTATCACGTTCCAGAAGACCAAGTTAGTGCTGCTAAAGAAGCAATACGCCAAGCGGGGGTCATGATGGAGCCGGTGAAGGCAATACGAGACGCCAGCCAGGCAGCCTATGACGCCAGTTCAGCTCTTCAAAGTAATGTTCAGGTCAGTCGGTCACTGCCTGTTTTGTTAGGATATGATATCTGAAAACTCCTCTTTCTGAAGTTCTTATAGTTTGTCCTACACCCACTGGGTGTGTCTATTGAAATTCCAGATCAGTGGGGGCACGCTGAGTGCACCCACTGGGTGTAGTCCCCAAGGCTATGGTCGACTGCTGGCAGTCGACCATAGGCTTTATGTCTTAGGTTTTTTCCTTACTCGACTAGGTCGAATAGATTCATAGATCGGTGGGGGCACACTGAGTGCACCCACTGGGTGTAGTCCCCGAGACTGTGGTCGACTGCTGGCAGTCGACTATAGTCTGAAGAACATCTCCCATTTTTTTTTGTTGGTCGACTGGTCGACTCTAACTGGTGAAACTAGTGGGGGCACGCTGAGTGCACCCACTGGGTGTAGTCCCCGAGACTATGGTCAAATGTTTGTATTCGGCCATAGTCTTAGAAACGCTATGATTTTTCCTTACGCACTCGGAAGTGAATTGTTTTTGACATCTGTCGATTGGTTCTTCGTAGAAATCCTGTGACCTTGCGGCTCGTTATACTGAGTTGGAGAACAAACACATTCAGCTCGAGCTCGATCTGAAACTGGCCCAAGAGAACTTGGCGAAGGCGAAGGAGGAAGCTAAAGGTATGCTTGGTGAGGCCTTTGACGACTGCCTTTGCCTCTTACTTGTTTCCGAATCTAATCTCACTGTAACTTTGCAGACAAAGTGAGGGATGCCCTGAAGAAGCAAGAGCTTGCCTTGGCTGAGATGCAAAAAACTGCTCTAGAGAAGACCAGGCTTGCTGATGAGAAGCTGGCTTCAGTGACCAAGCTTGAAGAAGAAAACACCAATCTGAAAGCTGCTCTTGATGCTGCCAACCAGGAGGTCAGTCGACTGAAAAGTGACAAGACCACCCTGAATGACAAGGCCAGTGAGTTGATGAGAAAGAAGAACGATCTAGAGGCTTATCTGGGTGGACTCGCCAAGAAGTTGTTCCTCATGCTTGAAGGTAATCCTTTGTATCAAACAAATATTTTAATTGTAACCTCCGACTGTTGTCTTGACTCAGTGGTTGTGCTTGCAGAATTTTGTCAGAACTTTGAAGAGGAGACTGGTTGACTGGAAGTAAACCTGGACCCCATCAACTCTCCCGTGAAAGATGATGTCGCCATGAATGTGCTCCGGCTTGAATCTCGTGTTGCTGCTGTCATCGACTATCTCGCAAGGCTGAAGGTCGCAACTTCTCGCATCGACACAACACTCTGGCCAAGAGAGACGCTCCAGAATGACCTCGAGTCTTTGATGACTCGACTGAACAAGGTCCCAAGTCGAGTGTAGGAGTGGAAGAAGTCTTCGGCCAGGTGCGGTGCAGATGTTGCCCTGTCTCTGGTCCGCGTTCACTGCAAGGATGCACGAGAGGACAAGCTGGTGGCTCTTAGGGTGGCTAATACCAAGAAGCACGATTTCCGATCCTTCATGGAGACCTTCATTGCTGCCGCCACTCGAATTGCAGATGGAATCGACCTGGACGAGTTTGTTGCACCTTCCAGCCCTCCACAAGAGGGGTAAAAAACTTCTGAGCTTGATACTTTAAATTTGCCTCGATATGTCGAGTGAGTTTTGTAACCGACAAACCTTAACAGGCCTAGCGCCTGAGCACTTTCGGTTCCGTTAGGTGTTATCCGAACTTGGATTCAATCATTGAATATGTTTGCATTCGGTTTGAGGTGTCTTTTGCAGGTTAAAGCGAAGCGCTCATTGCAATCGACTTGCTCTTAGGTGAGCACTGGGCTGCAGCTAAGCCCCCGAGTGGGAGGTCTGCTCTCCACTCTGTAGGATTTCAGATACTTAGGTGAGCACTAGGCTGCAGCTAAGAGCCCCCGAGTGGGAGGTCTGCTCTCCACTCGGCAGGATTTTTAGATACTTAGGCGAGCACTGGGCTGCAGCTAAGCCCCCTGAGTGAGAGGTCTGCTCTCCACTCGGTAGGATTTTTTAGATACTTAGGCGAGCACTGGGCTGCAGCTAAGCCCCCCGAGTGGGAGGTTTGCTCTCCACTCGGCAGGATTTTTAGATACTTAGTCGAGCACTGGGCTGCAGCTAAGCCCCCGAGTGGGAGGTTTGCTCTCCACTCGGCAGGATTTTTAGATACT
>NC_041385.1:108816220-108832178 GCF_002162155.2 Triticum dicoccoides | reverse complement strand
AAGCACTGGGCTGCAGCTAAGCCCCCGAGTGGGAGGTCTGCTCTCCACTCGGTAGGATTTCAGATACTTAGGCGAGCACTGGGCTGCAGCTAAGCCCCCGAGTGAGAGTTCTGCTCTCCACTCGGTAGGATTTTTTAGATACTTAGGCGAGCACTGGGCTGTAGCTAAGCCCCCGAGTGGGAGGCTTGCTCTCCACTCGGCAGGATTTCAGATACTTAGGCGAGCACTGGGCTGCAGCTAAGCCCCCGAGTGAGAGGTCTGCTCTCCACTCGGTAGGATTTTGTATTGGTGGCGTAGCTCGGAAGGAGAGGGTAGCAGTCGACCTGCACCTCGTCCTCCTTGCAGAGCGCATGTTGTACTTGTGGCGTAGCTCGGAAGGAGAGGGTAGCAGTCGACCTGCACCTCGTCCTCCTTGCAGAGCGCACGTTGCATTTGTACTTAGGCGAGCGCAATGCTGTAGCTAAGCCTCCGAGTGGAAGGTTGGCTTTCCACTCGGTAGGATTTTTGTTTATCTTAGGCGAGTACTTGGACTGCAGCTAAGCCTCCGAGTGGAAGGCTGGCTTACCACTCGACATGATTTTGTTTATCTTAGGCGAGTACTTGGACTGCAGCTAAGCCTCCGAGTGGAAGGCTGGCTTACCACTCGACATGATTTTGTTTATCTTAGGCGAGTACTTGGACTGCAGCTAAGCCTCCGAGTGGAAGGCTGGCTTACCACTCGGTAGGATTTTGTTTATCTTAGGCGAGTACTTGGACTGAAGCTAAGCCTCCGAGTGGAAGGCTGGCTTACCACTCGGTAGGATTTTGTTTACCTTAGGCGAAACGGATTTCGCAGCTAAGCCTCCGAGTGGAAGGCTGGCTTACCACTCGACATGATTTTTTTTACAGACTTGGGCGAATCGGATTCGCAGCCAAGCCACCCACTGGGGGATTGTTTTGTGTGGACAAAAGAAATAACGATTACTGGGAAAATTATAAAGCTCTTGTCTTTGATAAATAAACTACAGAAGTACTTTTATTACAACTCATTCGAGTGAATACTTAAGTGTAAAAGGGGCGGAGAAGCTCCGCGTTCCAAGCTCGGGGCTCGTCGATCTGATGCTCGACATTGTAAAGACGGTATGCTCCATTGTGGATAACCTTGGTGACGATGAAGGGACCTTCCCAAGAAGGAGCAAGCTTGTGTGGTTTCTGCTGATCCACTCGGAGAACTAAATCTCCTTCCTGGAAGGCTCGACTCTTCATGTTTTTGGCGTGGAAGCGACGCAAGTCTTGTTGATAAATGGTCGATCTGATCAGAGCCATCTCTCTTTCTTCCTCTAAAAGGTCGACTGCATCCTGCCGCGCTTGTTCTGCTTCAGCTTCGGTGTAGAGCTCGACCCGGGGAGCATTGTGGAGAAGGTCACTCGGCAAGACTGCTTCAGCTTCGTAGACCAAGAAGAATGGAGTTCTTCCAGTCGACCGGTTGGGCGTGGTCCTTAACCCCCAAAGCACCGAGGGAAGTTCGTCGACCCATGCACCAGCCGCATGCTTAAGATCACGCATCAAACGGGGTTTCAATCCTTTGAGAATCAAACCATTGGCTCATTCTGCCTGTCCATTCGACTGTGGATGAGCGACTGAAGCATAGTCGACTCGTGTGCCTTGAGACATGCAGAAAGCTCTGAACTCTTCGGAATCGAAGTTTGACCCGTTGTCAGTGATGATGATGTGCGGGACTCCATATCTGAATATCAATTCTCTGATGAAGCTGACAGCTGTACCGGCATCGAGGTTCTTGATGGGTTTAGCTTCGATCCACTTAGTGAACTTGTCGACTGCTACCAGCACATGGGTAAAACCGCTTCTGCCTGTTCTCAAAGGACCGACCATATCCAGACCCCACACTGCAAAGGGCCAGAAGAGTGGTATAGTCTTCAAAACTGACGTGGGCTTGTGTGACATATTGGAGTAAAATTGACATCCCTCGCACTTGTCGACTATCTCCTTCGCCATTTCATTCGCTCTTGGCCAATAAAATCCGGCTCGGTATGCTTTGGCCACGATGGTCCGAGAGGACGCATGATGGCCACAGGTCCCCGAGTGGATGTCATCAAGGATTATTCGACCTTCCTCCGGTGTTATGCATTTCTGACCAACTCCAGTCGCGCTTTCTCTGTACAACTGTCCCCTTATCACGGTAAAGGCCTTAGATCGGCGGACGATCTGGCGTGCCTCTTCTTCGTCCTCCAGGAGTTCTTTCCTCAAGATATACGCAATACATGGTACTGTCCAATCGGGAGTGATCACTAAAACTTCCATGATCAGGTCGACCACTGCTGGGACTTCAACCTCAGTCGGATCCGTAACACTCTTAGGTTGCGGAGCTTCATTGGTAAAAGGATCTTCTACGACTGACGGAGTATGGATATGCTCCAAGAACACATCACTGGGGATGGCTTCTCTCTTGGATCCTATCTTCGCCAGATCGTCAACTGCTTGATTTTTCAGTCGGGGTATGTGGTGGAGCTCTAACCCTTCGAACTTCTTTTCGAGCTTCCTCACTGCATTGCAGTATCCAGTCATGGTTGGGCTTCTAACGTCCCACTCCTTCATCACCTGATTGACCACCAAATCTGAATCGCCATAGACCATAAGGCGACGGACGCCGAGTGAAATGGCCATGCGCAACCCATACAAGAGTGCTTCATATTCTGCTTCATTATTGGAGGAATCAAAGTGGATCTAGAGCACATATCTGAGCTCGTCTCCTCAGGGGGAAACCAAAACAACCCCAGCACCAAAACCATTTAACATCTTAGAGCCATCAAAGAACATGGTCCAATGCTCCGAGTGAACTTGAGTCGGCTGCTGTTGCTCAATCCACTCGGCAAGGAAATCTGCTATAGCCTGGGACTTAATGGCTTTCTTTGCCTCGAATTTGACATCAAGGGGAAGGAGTTCAATCGCCCATTTAGCCACTGGACCAGTCGCATCTCTGTTGTGCAGAATCTCTGACAATGGTGCGTCGCTGACGACTGTAATGTCATGATCAGAGAAATAATGAGCAGCCTTCTTCATGGTCATGTAGATCCCATATACAAGCTTCTGATAATGAGGATATCTTTGCTTCGATGGGGTCAAAACTTCAGAGAGATAATACACTGGGCGCTGAACTTTGAAGGCTTTCCCTTCTTCTTCCCGCTCAACCGTAAGTACTGTACTGACGACTTGTCCTGTGGCTGCAATATAAAGCAACAGAGGCTCTTTGCTGATTGGAGCAGCGAGCACCGGCTGGGTGGAGAGCAGAGTTTTTAACTCGGCAAAGGCTGCATCAGATTCTGGAGTCCACTCGAACTTGTCTGCCTTCTTCATCAATCGGTAAAGGGGCAATGCCTTTTCACCGAGGCGAGAGATGAATCGACTTAACGCGGCCAAGCATCCAGTAAGCTTCTGGACGTCGTGCACACGCACAGGGTGCTTCATTCGGAGTATGGTGCCAACTTTTTCTGGGTTAGCATCGATTCCTCGTTCTGAAACAAGAAAACCGAGTAACTTTCCGCCAGGTACTCCGAATGTGCACTTCGATGGATTGAGCTTGATATCATACCTTCTGAGATTGGCAAATGTTTCAGCTAGGTCAGTAAATAGGTCGGAACCCTTTCACGACTTGACCACGATATCATCCATGTACGCTTCCACATTCCGACTGATTTGAGTGAGTAAACACTTTTGAATCATTCTCATGAACGTGGCTCCGGCATTCTTGAGGCCGAATGGCATGGTGATATAGCAGAAGCACCCGAATGGAGTGATGAAAGCTGTTTTGATTTCGTCAGGTCCATACAGACGGATCTGATGATACCCGGAATAAGCGTCTAAAAAAGACAATCTCTCGCACCCTGTGGTCGAGTCGACAATTTGGTCGATGCGAGGAAGAGGAAAATGATCTTTCGGGCAGGCCCGATTGATATGTTTGAAATCGATGCACATGCGAAGTGAGTTGTCCTTCTTGGGAACCATGATGACATTGGCGATCCACTCAGAGTGGTATATCTCTCGGATAAACTCTACTGCAAGGAGTCGAGCCACCTCCTCGCCAATGGCTTTTTTCTTCTGAACGGCTGACCGTCAAAGATGTTCTTTAACGGGTTTCGCTTTTGAGTCGACTCTAAGGCGATGCTTAGCCAGCCCCCTGGGAACACCTGGCATGTCAGCTGGCTTCCATGCAAAGATGTCCTAGTTCTCACGGAGGAACTGGATGAGCGCTTCTTCCTATTTAGAGTCGAGTGTTGTGGAAATATGGGTCGGAGCTGCATTGGGGTCAGTCGGGTGGATATGAACTGGCTTCGTCTCCCCAGACGACTGAAATGCCGACTCTGTGGCGGGTTTCTTGGCCCGTAGCAAATCACTCGGATCTGCGTTCTTCTTGTATTCCTCTAGCTCTACCACTGTTATCTGGTCATCCGCAATCTTTGAGCCTTTTTGGAAACACTCTTCTGCCTTCTTCCGGCTGCCAGTGATAGTGATCACGCCTTTGGGGCCAGGCATCTTCAATTTGAGGTACACATAACATGGTCGAGCCATGAAGCGGGCATAGGCTGGTCTTCCCAAAATAGCGTGGTAGGTGCTTCGGAAATCCACGACTTCAAATGTCAGCTTCTCTTTGCGGAAATGCTTCGAGTCACCGAACACTACATCCAGAGCTATTTGGCCGAGTGACTCAGCTTTCTTTCCAGGGATGACTCCGTGAAAACTCATGTTGCTGGAACTGAGCCTGGACATCGGAATGCCCATTCCCTTGAGCGTCTCTGCATACAGTATATTCAATCCACTGCCGCCATCCATCAATACCTTCGTCAGTCGAGTGCCTTCGATGACCGGGTCGACCACCAGCGCTTGCCTCCCAGGGGTGGCAATGTGAGTAGGGTGATCAGACTAGTCGAAAGTAATGGGAGTTTGCGACCATCTTAGATAGCTTGGTGTCGCCGGGGCGACCATATTGACCTCACGGTTGATCACTTTCAGTCGACTTTTGCTCTCTACATCAGCAAAAATCATCAGAGTGGAGTTGACATGAGGGTACTCTCCATCACTGTCTTCCTTGTCCTCGGCCTTGTCCGACTCCTTCTCCTTGTCCTTCGGCTGTTTTCCTTGAAACTGCTGGATTAAGAGCCGGCACTGGCGAGTGGTATGCTTTGGGTAGATGAAGTTACCCTCTTCGTCTTTCTTCGTGTGGATATGACACGGTATATCCATCACGTCATTACCTTCCTTATCTTTTACCTTCTTGGGGATCCAAGATTCTTTGGGCTTCCCTTTGAATTTTCCCTAAGTCACGGCCAAAGCCTCTCCAGGAGCAGCTGGCTCGGCCTTCCGTTTCTGCTTCCGACTGGAGTTTCCTTTCTCCGACTGACTCGGCTTGTAGTTGCCACTCCGGAGTCGGTCCTCTTCTTTGCCATTGGCGTACTTGGTGGCTATTTCCATCATCCGACTCAGGGTCATATCTCCAGTTCGACCAAACTTCAGGCTCAACTCTCTATTCTTGACACCATCCTTGAAAACGCAGACCGCTTGATGGTCTGACACATTCTCTACAGTATGATGCAGAGTGATCCATCTCTGGATGTAATCTCTCAATGTTTCTCTCGACTTTTGTACGCAAACTTGAAGCTCTGTCAATTCGTCCGGTCGCTTGCAAGTTCCCTCGAACGTCTTGATGAACACTCGGGAAAGATCTTCCCAGGTGTAAATGCTGCTAGGAGCTAATTGATTCAACCATGCCCTGGCTGAACCCTCTAGCATAAGTGGAAGATGCTTCATGGCCACCTCATCATTACCGCCCCCAATTTGTACAGCCACTCGGTAGTCTTCAAGCCAAGTTTCAGGCTTAGACTCTCCGGTTAACTTACTCACTCCAGTCGCCAACCTGAAGTTGGGGGGTATCACTGCGGCTCTGATGGCTCTGCTAAAGCATTCTGGACCTAAAACGTGGACTCGGCTGCTTGTGGGCACATCTCTGTCATGGCCACCTCTATGAGCTCTGTTCCGGTCGACCAAACCTTGCACGATGATGGATCTCGCGTCAAAGCCTGGCCCTCTGGGGTCGACTGGAGCTCTCCGCCCAACACTGAGCTGGCGCCTGTCATCTTGCTGCCGATGGGCGTTAGACCCACTTCTCGGGGGAGGAGTGGGCACTCGACACCTATCATCATGATCAAAACGATCATCATAGTGGTCTCGCCGGCCTTCACGTCCCACTCGCCTCGGAGGCGACCTTGGGCTGTGAGCCGACTGAACAGTATTCGCAGCGACGGATCGACTGTGAATCCTGTTGCGCGACTGCGACACAACTGAATTCTGATCTCCTGCCGCCCGGAGCAAATCTCTGATCTGCATCAAAGCCTCTTCCAGCCTCCGACTGAGAGGGCTGAATTGACTCCGCTATACGGGCTACAGCTGCCAAATTTTGAATCGGGGTTCGATATACCTGAGTCGGTTGCAGAAAGAGCTGACGTCGGCGGGAGTCGGGTGCTCGCTGACACGCACGCTCGTCGAGTGCTTGCTGGAGGTTCTCCAGTCGAGTGCGTTCAGCTAGGTTGGCCAAACGCGCCTTTTCCAGGGCACGAGCCTCAGGGGTTTCTCCTGCAATGGGAGTATGCAGGGTATCCATGTTCCGGCGGTGAAGTTCTTCCCTCTGCTGAGAAGTGAGCGGCTCGGGCTGATACTCTTCGTGGGCCTGAGCGGGGTCGCCTCCATCGTCCATCCCGTTGTTGCGGGGGAAACCGGGAGGGCTACGAGGCCCGTTGACCATCAGGACCTCCGCCGCTGGATCACTGCTATCGCACTCGGATGCAGTCTCTACGAAGCCAGTCGACAAGTCGAACAGGCCGTAGAGAGATTCGTCGGGCTCAATTGCCGCGACTTGGGTGGTGGCCAATTGGCGAGCCACCGCGTGTCTCACCCATCGCTGGAGCCTCGACCGACCGGAGTGCTTGCGCTGGCGGGAGACAGGGAGGGAGGACGGCACGGGAGTCGACCGGTAAGGGGTCGACGGCTGCCGCAGCAGGACGCCGCGGACACACGCCTGAAAGTGCGTCGTTTCGTGGACGGGGAGAGCGTCGATGTCGGGTGGTGCCTCCTGGAGCCAAGCGGAGTCGTCGGCGATGAAAGCGAGAGCACCGAGACGGATCTCGCGGCCCTCGACCAGAGCTCCGCCGGAAACCATGATGAAGGCAATCGGACAAATTGCAACTTCTCCAAAAAGTCGCTAAGACACCTGCCCCAAGGTGGGCGCCAACTGTCGTGGTTCTAAGTCTGACAGTAGAATGGGGGGTAGGTATGGAGAGGCAAGATCCTAGCTATGGAGTAGTTGTACACACGAGTGTTTAACGAGTTCAGGCCCTTCTCTGAGGAAGTAATAGCCCTACGTCTCGGAGCCCGAAGGCGGTCGACTGGTTTATGGGTATATGAGTTACAGGGGTGCGAACCCTTCTACCAGTGGAGGGGGTGGCTTATATAGAGGACGCCAGGACCCCAGCCAACCCAGGTAGCAAAGGGTTAAAGTACATTAAGGCCGGTCGTTACTAGTAACACCCTACATAAAGTGTCATCATGACCATTAAGACTACTTAATTACAGACTGTTTGGATACAGAGTAGATCCTGAACTCCTGGTGGTCGAGTGAGTCTTCATGGTCGAGTGTCTTTAAGTTCGTCGAGTGTCTTCTAGCCGGTCGAGTGGAGTCCCTCTTGGTCGACTGGAAGGTAGCTTCGTCTAAGGATGTCCTTGGGTATGGTATCCTAGATAGGCCCATGACCCTACCCTAGGTACATAATATCATCACTTGCCACTCCTTATTCCATAGTCCATCAAATCTTTACCCAAAACTTGAAAACTTCACAACACAAAACTCAACAGGAAATCTCATAAGCTCCGTTAGTGCAAGAAAGAAAAACCACCAGATAAGGTACTGCAATGAACTCATTCTTTGTTTATATTGGTGTTAAACCTACTGTATTCCAAGTTCTCTATTGTTCATACCCTTACATACTAGCCATAGATGCATCAAAATAAGCAAACAACACACGAAAGGCAGAATCTGTCAAAAACAGAACAGTCTGTAGCAATCTGTAACTTTCGGTTACTTCTGGAATTCCAAAAATCCTACCAAAATAGGACGTCCTAAACAATTTGTCTATTGATCTACGGAAAAAAGAATCAACTGAAAAGCACGTTTCTGTGATTTATTGAATTTTTTCTCGTGAGCGCAAAGTTTCTGTTTTTCAGCAGAATCAAATCAACTCATATCATAGGTTATCCTATAGGTTCTACTTGGCACAAACACTAAATAAAACAAGAGAACACATCTAAACATAAAGTAGATGCAAAATTTATTACTAAACAGGAACAAAAACAAAAAACACAAAGAAAATTGGGTTGCCTCCCAATTAGCGCTATCGTTTAACGCCCCTAGCTAGGCATTGAGATTTCAATGATGCTCACACGAAAGATAGAATTGAAGCATAAAGAGAGCATCATGAAACACATTATAAACACATCTAAGTCTAACATACTTCCTATGCATAGGCATCTTATAGGCAAACAAATTATCATAGCAAGCAAAAACTAGCATATGCAAGGAAGCGGAAAGAAACAATAGCAATCTCAGCATAACGAGAGCTAATTTAGTAACATGGAAATTTCTACAACCATATTTTCCTCTCTCATAATAATTACATGTGGGATTATAAGAAAATTCAACAAAATAGCTATCACATAAAATATTTTCGACACGATCCACATGCATGTGAAGTTGACACTCTTCCAAAATAGTGGGATTATCATTAACTAAAGTCATGACCTCTCCAAACCCACTTTTATCAAACACTTCATAAGATTGAACATTATCCAAATATGTGGGATCTAAAGTTGACACTCTTCCAAACCCACTTTTAATATTATCACAAACATTATTATTAATCTCATATTCATCAAGGGGCTTGAATAAATTTTCACGATCATAAGAAGAATCACCCCAATCATGATCATTGCAACAAGTAGTAGACATAGCAAAACTAGCATCCCCAAGCTTAGGGTTTTGCATATTATTAGCATAATTGACATCAAGAGAATTTATAGTAACATCATTGCAATCATGCTTTTCATTGAAGGAACTACCAAGTATGGGTGCAATAGCAACGATCTCATGTTTAACATAAGGGACTATAGCAAATTCATCTTCATAAATATTGGCATCATGGCCACAAGAATAGCAAGCATCATGTTCATCAAGGGATATTTCAATCAAATAATCGGAATCATCATTATCTATAGATTCATTCTTATCATTATTTTCTTCCAAACCAACGGTCATTCTCTCAATAAATTCTTTGACATAGACATTATGAGCATAGTTTTCATAGCAATATTTAAGTATGTCAAATTTTTTAGATTCGTAGAGAGTAATATCATACTTTTCAATCAAAGAAGCAACTTCGGTGTACACCAACAACGACAAGTTTGACGCAAAAAAAAACAACCTGGATGCCAAGATGGATGCTCAAATGGAGGAGATCAAAGCCCTCATCAAGTCCTCCAAGATATCTGCTACGTCTTGAGCTTGCGTTGGTTTTCCTTGAAGAGGAAAGGGTGATGCAGCACAGTAGCGTAAGTATTTCCCTCAGTTTTTGAGAACCAAGGCATCAATCCAGTAGGAGGCTCCTCACAAGTCCCATGAACCTACACAAACAAACAAAGAACTCGCAACCAACGCGATAAAGGTGTTGGGGAACATAGCAATAATTCAAAATTTTCTACGCATCACCAAGATCAATCTATGGAGATTCTAGCAACAAGAGAGGGAGAGGATGAGTGTATCTTCATACCCTTGAAGATCGCGATGCCGAAGCGTTACAAGAACGCGATCGGTGAAGTCGTACATGAAGCGATTCAGATCGCGGTCGAATCCGATCTAAGCACCGAACAACGGTGCCTCTGCGTTCAACACACGTACAGCCCAGGGACGTCTCCTCCTTGTTGATCCAGCAAGGGGAGAGGATAAGTTGAGGGAGAACTCCGACAGCACGACAGCGTGGTGGTGGTGGAGCTCGTGGTTCTCCAGCAGGGCTTCGCCAAGCACTACGGAGGAGGAGGAGGTGTTGGAGGAGGGAGAGGGCTGCGCCAGGGAAGAGGTGCGGCTGCCCTCCCACCCCTCCACTATATATAGGGGCAAGGGGAGAGGGGGAGGCGCCCTAGGGTTTCCCCTAGGGGGCGGCGGCCAAGCAGATTGGATCTCCCTAGGCAAAATCCTAGGGAGACTTGCCCCCCAAGCCAAGCAGGTGGAGGATTGCCTCCCAAGCCAGGTGGAGGCGCCCCACCTCCCCAAATAACGTGGGAAAGGGTGTGGGGGGTGCACCACCCCTTAGTGGGCTGGTTTTCCCCTTCCCCTTTGGCCCATGAAGCCCTCCAACACTTGTCGGGGCTCCCGAAACACCTTTCGATCATGCTGGCCATAGCCTGGTACCCCCGGAACACTTCCGGACTCCAATACCCTTTGTCCAATATATCGATCTTCACTGGAGGACCATTCCAGAACTCCTCGTGATGTCCGGGATCACATCCGGGACTCCGAACTACCTTCGTTAACCACATACTATTTCTCATAACAACTCTAGCGTCACCAAACCTTAAGTGTGTAGACCCTACGGGTTCGGGAACCATGCAGACATGACCGAGATGTTCTTCAGCCAATAACCAACAACGGGATCTAGATACCCATGTTGGCTCCCACATGTTCCACGATGATCTCATCGGATGAACCACGATGTCAAGGATTCAAGCAATCCCGTATACAATTCCCTTTGTCAATCGGTACGTTACTTGTCTGAGATTCGATTGTCAGTATCCCAATACCTCGTTCAATCTCGTTACCGGCAAGTCACTTTACTCGTTCCATAATGCATGATCCCATGACTAACTACTTAGTCACATTGAGCTCATTATGATGATGCATTACCGAGTGGGCCCAGAGATACCTCTCCGTCATACGGAGTGACAAATCCCACTCTCGATTCGTGCCAACCCAATAGACATTTTCGGAGATACCTGTAGTGCACCTTTATAGCCACCCAGTTATGTTGTGACGTTTGGTACACCCAAAGCATTCCTACGGTATCTGGGAGTTGCACAATCTCATGGTCTAAGGAAATGATACTTGACATTAGAAAAGCTCTTAGCAAACGAACTATACGATCTTGTGCTATGCTTAGGATTGGGTCTTGTCCATCACATCATTCTCCTAATGATGTGATCCCGTTATCAATGACATCCAATGTCCATGGTCAGGAAACCATAACCATCTATTGATCAACGTGCTAGTCAACTAGAGGCTCACTAGGGACATGTTGTGGTCTATGTATTCACACATGTATTACAGTTTCCAGTTAATACAATTATAGCATGAACAATAGACATTTATCATGAACAAGGAAATATAATAATAACCATTTTATTATTGCCTCTAGGGCATATTTCCAACAGTCTCCCACTTGCACTAGAGTCAATAATCTAGTTCACATCATTATGTGATTGTAATGAATCCAACACCCATGGTGTTTGATCATATCTCGCTTGTGAGAGAGGTTTATTAGTCAACAGGTCTGAACCTTTCAGATCCGTGTGTGCTTTACAAATCTCTATGTCATCTTGTAGATGCAGCTTCCACGCGCTACTTGGAGCTATTCCAAACAACTCCTCTACTATACGAATCCGGTTTACTACTCAGAGTCATCCGGATTAGTGTCAAAGTTTGCATCGATGTAACCCTTTACGACGAACTCTTTTACCACCTCCATAATCGAGAAAATTCCTTAGTCAACTAGTTACTAAGGATAAGTTTGACCACTGTCATGTGATCCATTCCTGGATCACACTTGTACCCCTTGACTGACTCATGGCAAGGCACACTTCAGGTGTGGTACACAGCATAGCATACTTTAGAGCCTACGTCTAAAGCATAGCGGACGACCTTCGTCCTTTCTCTCTCTTCTGCCGTGGTCAGGTCTTGAGTCTTACTCAATACTAACACAACCAAGTACTCCTTCTTTGCTGATCTATTTTGAACTCCTTCAAAATCTTGTCACGGTATGTACTCATTTGAAATTACTATCAAGCGATTTTGATCTATCCTTATAGATCTTGATGCTCAATGTTCAAGCAGCTTAATCCAGGTTTTCCATTGAAAAACACTTTTCAAATAACCATATATGCTTTCCAGAAATTCTACATCATTTCCGATCAACAATATGTCAACAACATATACTCATCAGAAATGATATAGTGCTCCCACTCACTTCTTTGGAAATACAAGTTTCTCATAAACTTTGTATAAACCCAAAATCTTTGATCATCTCATCAAAGCGTATATTCCAACTCCGAGATGCTTACTCCAGTCCTTAGAAGGATTGCTAGAGCTTTGCATACTTGTTAGCATCTTTTAGGACTGACAAAACCATCTGGTTGTATCACATACAACCTTTCCTCAAGAAAATCATTGAGGAAACAATGTTTTGACATCCTATCTGCATGATTTCATAAAAAATGCAGGAACTGCTAATATAATTTCAACAGACTCTTAGCATCGCTACGAGTGAGAAAGTCTCATCATAGTCAACTCCTTGAACATGTCGGAAAACATCTTAGCGACAAGTCGAGCTTTCTTAATGGTGACACTTACCATCATTGTCCATCTTCCCTTTTTAAAATCCATCTGTACCCAACAACCTTATGACCATCAAGTAGTTCTTCCAAAGTCTACACTTTGTTTTATACATGGATCCTCTCTTGGATTTTATGGCCTCGAGCCATTTGTTGGAATCTGGGCCCACCATCGCTTCTCCACAGCTCGTAGCTTCATTGTTGTCTAGCAACATTACCTCCAAGACAGGATTACCGTACCACTCCGAAGCAGTACGTGTCCTTGTCGACCTACGAGGTTTGGTAGTGACTTGATCCGAAGTTTCATGATCACTATCATCAGCTTCCACTTCAACTGGTGTAGGCGCCACAGGAACAACTTCCTGTGCCCTGCTACAGATTGGTTGAAGTGATGGTTCAATAACCTGATCAAGTCTCCACCATCCTCCCACTCAATTCTTTCAAGAGAAACTTCTCCTCGAGAAAGGACCCGTTTCTAGAAACAATCACTTTTGCTTCCAGATCTGAAATAGGAGGTATACCCAACTGTTTTGGGTGTCCTATGAAGATGCATTTATCTGCTTTAGGTTCAAGCTTATTAGGCAAAAACTTTTCAGATAAGCATCGTAGCCCCAAACTTTTAAGAAACGACAACTTAGGTTTCTCTAAACAATAGTTCATACGGTGTCATCTCAACGGAATTACGTGGTGCCCTATTTAAAGTGAATGTGGTTGTCTCTAATGCCTAACCCATAAACGATAGTGTTAATTCGATAAGAGACATCATGGTATGCACCATATCCAATAGGGTGCAGTTATGATGTTCGGACACACCATCACACCATGGTGTTCCAGGCGGTATTAGTTGTGAAACAATTTCCACAATGTCTTAATTGTGTGCCAAACTCGTAACTCAGATATTCATCTCTATGATCATATCATAGACATTTTATCCTCTTGTCACGATGATCTTCAACTTCACTCAGAAATTACTTGAACCTTTCAATAATTCAGACTTGTGTTTCATCAAGTAAATATACTTAGCATCTACTCAAATCATCTGTGAAGTAAGAACATAACCATATCCACTGTGTGCCTCATCACTCATTGGACTGCACACATCAAAATGTATTACTTCCAACAAGTTGCTTTCTTGTTCCATCTTGCTGAAAACGAGGCATTTCAGTCATCTTGCCCATGTGGTATGATTTGCATGTCTCAAGTGATTCAAAATCAAGTGTGTAGCGACCCGACCCGAATGGATCAAGTCTCTGTGCTTATGTGTCATCCCTGGATCAGTATGCTGACACACACAGTACTCGAAGGATTTATAACAGAGGTAAATCACATGTATAAGTAACGTAAATACTATTACCTCAATCCAATAGCGGAAGCAACAAGGTTGTGGATCCCCATCAACACCAACGGCAAAGTTGAGTGTAGAAATCGTAACCCTAACATATCACTTACTCGTCATAAGACATCCTGCAACATGAGACGTTGCAGCCCGAAATGGGTCAGTACATTGAATGTACTGGCAAATTCACACCATAGAGAAAATGATGAACCATGGCTATCACTATATGCATATTTGGCTGGTGGAAAAGCTCTATGGTTATAGTTTTGCGTAAAGCCAATTTTTCCCTACTGCAAAGGAATAAATTTTATTTAACTATCATGGTGGTTGTTGAACATTGAGAATGGTTGACAGCATTCTCAATCCCAATTAAGTAACATCATTAAAACCCAACAATATTCATTTAAAGTAACGTGATGAGATCAACAGGATAATCCAAGAACTAGATACTCAAGATGTCCATAACCGGGGACACGGCTAATCATCATTAGTTTGTACATTCTGCAGAGGTTTGCGCACTTTTCCCCACAAGACTCGATCGCCTCCGCTTGGTTTCTCGCACTACATGGTGCTTAAGAAACGGATGACCGAGACATAGTCTTCCAGAAGCGCTAGCACCTTACGATGGGTGGACCGGTACACCTACATCCCCTACATCTGCTAGTCCACCACTATAAGAGTTCGCACGACTTAGTCAACTATGCCAGAGCCCATAATGGCTTGTGGCTGCACACGTAAGTTACTAGTATGAA
The DNA here is from genome assembly GCF_002162155.2 of Triticum dicoccoides. Classification (NCBI taxonomy): domain Eukaryota; kingdom Viridiplantae; phylum Streptophyta; class Magnoliopsida; order Poales; family Poaceae; genus Triticum; species Triticum dicoccoides. The sequence continues at coordinate 108,817,394 of NC_041385.1, read as the reverse complement.
ATATCTTATGACCCATTTGATCCTGGGTGGCGGTCCATAGGAAAATCACACGGTACCCCGGGATTTCCAAAAAAAACAGGCAAGTCCTGGTAACTCCAGGTGCCTCAATCCACCCAGATGTGTATTTAAGTTGCCACCTTAGATAAACCATTAATTAACCAACTCACATCTATCATGGATATCACTCACCCAATCCACGTTACTAGCATAGCATGGCATATTAAGCAAACGTAGAAGTAACTCCCAAAGGTTTCATAAGTAATACAAGTAATAGGTACTACCTCATCTACTTCCCATCCCACAATTTAATTAGATCGTAATCATGCAATGTTTGAGGATTGATCTAATGCATAAAACTGGGTAGTAGAAAAGATATGATCAAGTGCGAACTTGCCTGCAATGTTGATGAAGATGATTCGCACTCAAAACTCGTGATAGATCTACTCGTCTCACTCCGGTCAATCTATCGAAAGCAAACAATAGTAACCACACAATAAGTACTCATCTAATGCACAAGTAAAACTCGAACGAGAGAACGAACCAGAAAGTTCAAATTAAGAACTCCGGTTGCAAAGAAAGAACGAACCGAACAAACGACGGAAAACAAACGGCGGAAGAAAACAACTCGGTTCTAGCAAGTTGAAACTAGGTCAAAATTTTACAGTAGCAAAAACTTGTTTAAGTTGATTAGACGGAATGACGGTTTTGAGACGAAACTCCAGGCGCTTGAATCACCTGATTCTGATAAACGGGCGAGAAGATAAACTAGAACGAAGATCGGATCTGAGATCGCGATCGCGGAATAAATCCGACGAAAAGAAAGAGATGAACGGTTAAACGAACGGGCGTCGTTAACCGAGAATAATCGGTGATCACGTTCGTTGAGATGAACGGTCCGAAAGAAGAACGAAACCGATCTAGGAAACCGGAACGGTTTAGCGAAAAACCGGAAAGAAAAACGAATCGGTGGAAAAGAAAAGAATCGGGACGATTTATAAGAAAAACCGAACCGAGGGAAAGAAGAGACGCGGTGCGGTACCTCCGGCGAACGGCGGCGTTGGGCGGCGGCGGTGCACAAGGCGGCGGCGGCGGCGGTGCACAAGGCGGTGGCGTCGGCGGTGACGTAGGGCGGCGGCGGCGCGGCAAGGTGCGGCGGTGGCGGTGACGCAGGGCG
>NC_041385.1:108799508-108815415 GCF_002162155.2 Triticum dicoccoides | reverse complement strand
CTTGGGTGGTGGAGAGAGGGGTTTTGATTTGATGTTTAGAGGGGGGGGGGTGCTTGGGTATTTATATTGGGGAGGGGGGGTTTACTTGGAGGAGGGATCAAGGAATTGGAACAGGAGTAGGAAAGATCTAGAAAAAGAAACGGAATAAACGGGAGTACGACAAAAGTCCTACTAGGACTTCCAAAAGACAACGGCGGCGGCTCCCTGGAGCCTGGGCGCTCGCACGATGGCCTCCTGGCCTTGGCCAGCGGCGGCTTGGGCCTTTGGCCCAAGGCGCTGAGGATTTTTCAGATTTCGCGCGCAGAAAAACTCAGAAAAGAAAATCTAAACGGGCTTCAAAATTCTAAAAGTAAATTTTCCCCGACTCCTAAAAATGAGTCGAACAAAATGAACTTTTCTCCGGACCTAAAATAAAATTTTCAAAAACGCGCATTTTCCCTATCCAAATAAAATGCGAATAAACTCCGGAAAACAAAATTTGATCTATTTATTAAATCTTCATTTTTCCTATATTTTGGGAAAGTCATATTATTCCCTCTCTCATATATTTTGACACCGAAAAAATTATTGAAGATAAAATAAATAAATCAAATGATCCTCTTTCCAAATTCAAAAAAACTCTCAAATATGAAAATAACGAAATCTCCAACTCTCTCCGAGGGTCCTTGAGTTGCGTGAAATTTCTAGGATCGACCAAAATGCAAGAAAATAAAATATGCATGATGATCTATTCCAAATTGAAAATAAATTCAAAGGGGGCTTTGAATTTAATTCTTTGAACTTCCAACTCATATTTCATATAATTTGAAGAAGTCATTTTATCTTCTCTCGTGAAAATCATTGAGTCGCATAAAGTTTCAGAATTGGAATATTTTCAAATGAAATTCAAATATTTTTCAAACACCCTTGTCATTTAAATAAATGGAAGAAGTCATGTCATCTTCTCTCCAGGGTTTTGTGTTTGAAAAGAATTTGAATTCAAGGAGATCAGAAAGCAAATATGAAAGTTTGGGAAAGTCCTTTTATTCCCTCTCATTTAACTTTCAAAAGTTTCGAATTCACTCACTTTCAGACAATCAATCAAACAATCAATCAAATCTATCTATTTGTTTATAACATTCCAAAATTTAGAATTTTGGGATGTTACAAACCTACCACCCTTAAAATGAATCTCGTCCTCGAGATTCGGAGAGGCTAGCAAGAAAAGGTTTGGGTTTGGGGTCTCCTCAAATCCATCAATCATCACTGGGGTCTAGGGTGCTACCACCCTTAGAAACATCGTTACTGTTCTATCAAAACTCATATACTCCATCCTTATTCTTGACAGTGTCGGTCTTCTCAAATCCTCGAGAAAATTCCTTCTCCGAGCTCTTCCGGTAGTGGCATAACCTTTTCCTCAATTCTTCTGTCTTTCATCTAGGTAAGGTTCTTCCGAGACTGGGTCTTCTTAGCTGACGGGTCTGGCGCCAAAACTAAATAACTATCGATATCTCATGGTGGTCAACAATTTATGGTTTCTCCTGCAGGAAATGGGTCTGGTTGATCCTCATCGAATAACCTACGGTTGACAAAGCTGCCTTGTACAAGGAAAAAATACCTATACCATTCTAAGGCTTAAACAAGGTTTTTATATCGTCGTCTCTCTACAATAGGCAAGTCACTCAGATTTACCATCCCATATAGCAAGGCGAATAATAAGAGTAAGTCGGTATGGTGATCAATCCATCCCGCACCCAAATCATTACCTTGTATACAGTTTAGCGAATCTCGCATTCTAACACTCGGTCATCCTCACAAGCATTGCAGAATTTCTCTTGTCGACAAACCAAGTTCGGATAACTCCATAGTTTCTGCAAGCCAAACAAACATCTATCGTTCCTTCACAACTCTCAGGTTTTGCGTTACTCCTATAAGATCGTCTATCGACAAAGGTATATCCTCCTCCAGGGTCCTTCCTTCAGCAAGAATGTGCTTGCTTCTTGGCAGGTCCTGGGCCTGTGGGTTATGGCCCATCTCATCACTTGTAGTCCTTGAACTTATCATCGGGCAACTGTTCATTATTCCAACTTCCAACTTCCTAGTATACTTAGAATCCATCCAATTGTATTGTCTTCTTCCTTCTATTGGCACCAAACAAGGACATGATTACTCAGACTCATCATGGAATTTCCCTTGATCCATATCTCCAATATCATACCATCCTTTATATCCAATAGTAATTTATCTCTTCATCCTCGTGGGATATCCCACATACCGAGATAAAAACTTATACTTATGAAATCCATATTCCACTTCGTGGAACATCATTATCCTTTCCGCGGTCAAGCGTCCTTACATGGGAATATTGGCCATCTCTGCATGGCACTTCTTCAACTGGGAACATGAAACACATCTTGAACTCCTGACAGTCCTTCGGGTAATTCCAACTTGTAGGCTACTTCTCTCATACGCTCCAAAACTCGGTATGGTCCTACAAATCTCGGGGATAACTGTCCCTTAACTCCAAATTGTTTAACTCCTCGCAGAGGGGTCACACGAAGACATGCTCCATCTCCAATTTCATAGACTACCTCCTTGAGTTTTTGAGTCTACATAACTCTTCTGCCTGGACTGAGCTACCTTCAGTCTATCTCGAATCAACTTAACATTCTCTTCTGACTCCTTGATCACATTTGGTCCAACGGACGGTCTCCAACTTCATCCTACTTACTCTTAGGGTATCACACATATCGAGACAAAACTCGTATTCATTTTGTCCGAAATCCACTCAGTGGAGTATCCTTATCTTTTCCAGGGGTCAACGGTTCTTACAGGGTACTACCACCCTTAAAATGCACAAATCTTCCATAGACCATATTTCTCTTATCCTCAAAATGGTCAAAATCCTTCTTCATAGAGTAATAACTCATAAGATCCATATCAGTACCAATGATGCTAACTTTATTCACTCTCAATTATTTACAATCTCTCGCTTTTCCATTACATGTCTCAACTCAACACCTCAAGAAAATGTTCTCACTTCTACTACTCCATTACTTCTGTTGCAAACTCAACTATCTAGCACAGGTTTCCTTCTCCTTGGGGCATTCTCTGGCAAAGTGCCCTGCTTCATTACAACGGAAAGATATTACTTCTGACAAGTTTCGAGGTTTCCTTTTTGGACATTTGTTGAGGTAGTGCCCTGACTCCTTGCACCTATAACAGGTGATATGACTTAGGACCTTCCTGGAATCCAATCTACTTCTCTTTCTGGACTTTTCCATTCCAATCAGGGCTTCTATTTCCTGTGGGTCATACTCTACTTCCTCAGCCGGGAATTCTACTAGATCCCCATTCATACAATTCTGGGAGATGTGTCCTTCTTCTCCACATGAATAGCAAGTCTTGGTGTAGGGTTTAATTGGTTCCTCTTTGGGTGTGTCCTCCACCTCGTCCTTCATCGCAGGTTCTTCTAAAATTTCCATGAGAGCTCCTTACATTGCTTCTTCCTTCTGTTGGATGGTTCTTTGTACCATGGGGTAAATGTGACACTGAGCAGGATAGTGGGTAGTCCCTTCACACAAGAAACAAGTGATCTTCCTAGTTGGGCATTCTTCAACTGGGTGGCTTCCTTCACAGTTAGGGCATTCATCCTTGTGTTCTTTATGGTTGTGTCCGATGTCTCCACAAATCTTGCATGCACGAGGTTTCTTCATGTCTTTTCCATAAGGTTTCAACTTCTGGGACACAAACCGAGACTTTGGCAAAGTCAACTTAAATTCTTTCCAAGTGGTTACTCCTTGCCATCCATTCATGGTTTGGTACATCCACCACCAAGTAGCAGCACCTCTTTCAAAGCACAGAAGAGCATGCTGGGTCATATCATTTTCGACTATAGGGTTGTTCTCCATATGATCCTCCATGTTCTGAATCCATCGGTCTGTCTCCAATTGACTCATCGGTCCCGAAAATACAAGCTCATCTCCATTCATCCTATATTAGTTCCATGGGTTTTGGGGTGAGATAAGAGAGAGGGAGAGGGATACACACAATACAAACAAAAGTTTTGAAAAGATAGATTTTTATTGTGGCTGTCGGAAAACATCAAACAAATGACAGCTCACAATCGTCGCATCTAACGTAGGTATATAACAGGGGTTTGGTCTTCTAAGGTCAACGTCGTCAAACTCTTCAAGTCTTTGTTCATGCCTCCAATGGCTTCTTCCGATCATGCTTGTCTTCTCAAGTTCTTTTGCCAGATCAACTCTGTTGACGCGAAGTCTCTCGTGACATCCTTGAATATTCTGGAATTGCATTCCAAACTTCTAGGTTTCAACATCCTTGGCATGAGACATGGTCATACTGTCCTTCAGTTCCTGACAAATCTCCGGTATCTCGAGGTTGTAGCTCCTCCATCTTGGCTACTTTCAGCTTTTGGTTCCTGAGTTCTTCACGAAATGCTTCCTTGTCTAACATGCTTTCATGGAGCTCCACCTTAAACTTCTTTATGTACTACTCCAGATCCTGGTGATACACCGGCTAAGGTTAAAACTTCATCTTACTAATAGGTGCTCCATCAGTCTTCTTCCATCAAATCCATTCTAAAGAAATGCATCCTTAACTCAGCACGGTGATAGTAGCATCAGCGGGCGATGACATCACGGATAACCGTGTTTCTGCTCTTGTCATTGCCATGAGCTATCTTGCCAGTTGATATCTCCCGCCTTAGGGTTTCTTGACAAATCCTTGAGTTCTCCATTATCCATGTTTTGGTCTTTCTCCGATACACCTTGATATCGGGTATTGACAACTTCCATAGTCTGCCAAGTTCCATAAGGGTAGCAGTCCTAGGTCATACAAATCTGGGGATTCTTCAGAGCCTCCAATTCTCCTAGTCTTCAGAGTCTTCAACATCTGTAGTTTCCATTAGCATATTGTATGGTAAAATCCTCTTCATTTCGAATGGTCTTACTGTCCAATATCTTGTACTTCTTGGAGTGGTCTCATCAGTCGAATCTTCGTGTGGTCAAAAGGGGAAAGGGGTATGGTCTCACTAAAGGGAATTTTTGAATAAGCTCAGAAGAGAAGAGAGAGGTAAAAGATCTTTTTGAAAGGGAAAGTTGCAGAGAAAAATCTTTCCTATGGGCTTGCTAGTTTCTAGGGTCACGTCCTACAGTCAACATGTGCTCTGATACCATCTTGTAGCGACCCGACCCGAATGGATCAAGTCTCTGTGCTTATGTGTCATCCCTGGATTAGTATGCTGACACACACAGTACTCGAAGGATTTATAACAGAGGTAAATCACATGTATAAGTAACGTAAATACTATTACCTCAATCCAATAGCGGAAGCAACAAGGTTGTGGATTCCCATCAACACCAACGGCAAAGTTGAGTGTAGAAATCGTAACCCTAACGTATCACTTACTCGTCGTAAGACATCCTGCAACATGAGACGTTGCAGCCTGAAACAGGTCAGTACATTGAATGTACTGGCAAATTCACACCATAGAGAAAATGATGAACAATGGCTATCACTATATGCATATTTGGCTGGTGGAAAAGCTCTATGGTTATAGTTTTGCGTAAAGCCAATTTTCCCCTACTGCAAAGGAATAAATTTTATTTAACTATCATGGTGGTTGTTGAACATTGAGAATGGTTGACAGCATTCTCAATCCCAATTAAGTAACATCATTAAAACCCAACAATATTCATTTAAAGTAACGTTATGAGATCAACAGGATAATCCAAGAACTAGATACTCAAGATGTCCATAACCGCGGACACGGCTAATCATGATTAGTTTGTACACTCTGCAGAGGTTTGCGCACTTTTCCCCACAAGACTTGATCGCCTCCGCTTGGTTTCTCGCACTACATGGTGTTTAAGAAACGGATGACCGAGACATAGTCTTTCAGAAGCGCTAGCACCTTACGATGGGTGGACCGGTACAAGTCCACCACTATAAGAGTTCGCACGACTTAGTCAACTATGCCAGAGCCCATAATGGCTTGTGGCTGCACACGTAAGTTACTAGTATGAAATATCTTATGACCCCTTTGAGCCTGGGTGGCGGTCCATAGGAAAATCACACGGTACCCCGGGATTTCCAAAAAAAAACAGGCAAGTCCTAGTAACTCCAGGTGCCTCAATCCACCCAGATGTGTATCTAAGTTGCCACCTTAGATAAACCATTAATTAACCAACTCACATCTGTCATGGATATCACTCACCCAATCCACATCTACTAGCATAGCATGGCATATTAAGCAAACGTAGAAGTAACTCCCAAAGGTTTCATAAGTAATACAAGTAATAGGTACTACCTCATCTACTTCCCATCCCACAATTTAATTAGATCCTAATCATGCAATGTTTGAGGATTGATCTAATGCATAAAACTGGGTAGTAGAAAAGATATGATCAAGTGTGAACTTGCCTGCAATGTTGATGAAGATGATTCGCACTCAAAACTCGTGATAGATCTACTCGTCTCACTCCGGTCAATCTATCGAAAGCAAACAATAGTAACCACACAATAAGTACTCATCTAATGCACAAGTAAAACTCGAATGAGAGAACGAACCAGAAAGTTCAAATTAAGAACTCCGGTTGCAAAGAAAGAACGAACTGAACAAACGACGGAAAACAAACGGCGGAAGAAAACAACTCGGTTCTAGCAAGTTGAAACTAGGTCAAAATTTTACAGTAGCAAAAACTTGTTTAAGTTGATTAGACGGAACGGCGGTTTCGAGACGAAACTCCAGGCGCTTGAATCACCTGATTCCGATAAACGGGCGAGAAGATAAACTAGAATGAAGATCGGATCTGAGATCGCGATCGCCGAATAAATCCGACGAAAAGAAAGAGACGAACGGTTAAACGAACGGGCGTCGTTAACCGGGAATAATCGGTGATCACGTTCATTGAGATGAACGGTCCGAAAGAAGAACGAAACCGATCTAGGAAACCGGAATGGTTTAGCGAAAAACCGGAAAGAAAAACGAATCGGTGGAGAATAAAAGAATCGGAACGATTTATAAGAAAAACCGAACCGAGGGAAAGAAGAGACGCGGCGTGGTACCTCCGGCGGACGGCGGCGACGGCGACGGCGGTGCACAAGGCGGCGGCGGCGGCGGTGCACAAGGTGGCGGCGGCGGCGGCGCGGCAAGGTGCGGCGGTGGCGGTGACGCAGGGCGCGGCGCAGGTGAGAGGCGCGGGGTGAGGCGCGGCTTGGGTGGTGGAGAGAGGGGTTTTGATTTGATGTTTAGAGGGGGGTACTTGGGTATTTATATTGGGGAGGGGGGGGGGTTTACTTGGAGGAGGGATCAAGGAATTGGAATAGGAGTAGGAAAGATCTAGAAAAAGAAACAGAATAAACGAGAGTAGGACAAAAGTCCTACTAGGACTTCCAAAAGACAACGGCGGTGGCTCCCTGGAGCCTAGGCGCTCGCGCGATGGCCTCTTGGCCTTGGCCGGCGGCGGCTTGGGCCTTTTGCCCAAGGCGCTGAGGATATTTTTTAATAGATTTCGCGCGCAGAAAAACTCAGAAAAGAAAATCTAAACGGGCTCCAAAATTCTAAAAGTAAATTTTCCCCGACTCCTAAAAATGAGTCGAAAAAATGAACTTTTCTCCGGACCTAAAATAAAATTTTCAAAAACGCGCATTTTCCCTATCCAAATAAAATGCGAATAAACTCCGGAAAACAAAATTTGATCTATTTATTAAATCTTCATTTTTCCTATATTTTGGGAAAGTCATATTATTCCCTCTCTCATATATTTTGACACCGGAAAAATTATTGAAGATAAAATAAATAAATCAAATGATCCTCTTTCCAAATTCAAAAAAACTCTCAAATATGAAAATAACGAAATCTCCAACTCTCTCCGAGGGTCCTTGAGTTGCGTGAAATTTCTAGGATTGACCAAAATGCAAGAAAATAAAATATGCATGATGATCTATTCCACATTGAAAATAAATTCAAAGGGGGCTTTGAATTTAATTCTTTGAACTTCCAACTCATATTTCATATAATTTGAAGAAGTCATTTTATCTTCTCTCGTGAAAATCATTGAGTCGCATAAAGTTTCAGAATTAGAATATTTTCAAATGAAATTCAAATATTTTTCAAACACCCTTGTCATTTAAATAAATGGAAGAAGTCATGTCATCTCCTCTCCAGGGTTTTGTGTTTGAAAAGAATTTGAATTCAAGGAGATCAGAAAGCAAATATGAAAGTTTGGGAAAGTCCTTTTGTTCCCTCTCATTTAACTTTCAAAAGTTTCGAATTCACTCACTTTCAGACAATCAATCAAACAATCAATCAAATCTATCTATTTGTTTATAACATTCCAAAATTTAGAATTTTGGGATGTTACAAAGTGAGTCCAAATGATCCATCTGTATGGAGTTTCTTCATGCATATATACCAATAGACATGGTTCGCATGTCTCAATCTTTTCCAAAAACGAGTGAGTCCAAAGATCCATCAAACATGGAGCTTCTTCATGCTTATACCAATATGACTCAAGTGGTAGTGCCACAAGTATGTGGTACTATCATTACTATCTTACATCTTTTGGCATGAACATGTGTATCACTACGATCGAGATTGAATAAACCATTCATTTTAGGTGCAAGACCATTGAAAGTATTGTTCAAATAAACAGAGTAACCATTATTCTCCTTAAATGTATAACCATATTGCGATAAACATAATCTAATCATGTCTATGCTTAATGCAAACACCAAATAACAATTATTTAGGTTTAACACCAATCTCTATGGTAGAGGGAGCATGCGATGCTTGATCACATCAACCTTGGAAACACTTCCAACACATATCGTCATCTCACCTTTAGCTAGTCTCGGTTTGTTCCGTAGCCTTTTATTTCTAGTTACCAACACTTAGCAACCGAACCGGTATCTATTACCCTGGTGCTACTAGGAGTACTAGTAAAGTACACATTAATATAATGTATATCCAATATACTTCTGTCGACCTTGCCAGCCTTCTCATCTACCAAGTATCTAGGGTAGTTCTGCTTCAGTGACCGTTCCCCTCATTACAGAAGCACTTAGTCTCGAGTTTGGGTTCAACCTTGGGTTTCTTCACTAGAGCAGCAACTGATTTGTCGTTTCATGAAGTATCCCTTCTTTCCCCTGCCCTTCTTGAAACTAGTGGTTTTACTAACCATCAACAATTGATGCTCCTACTTGATTTCTACTTGCGCGGTGTCAAACATCGCGAATTGCTCAAGGATCATCATGTCTATCCCTGATATGTTATAGTTCATCACGAAGCTCTAGTAGCTTGGTGGCAGTGACTTTGGAGAACCATCACTATCTCATATGGAAGATAACTCCCACTCGATTCAAGCGATTGTAGTACTCAGACAATCTGAGCACATGCTCAACAATTGAGCTTTTTCTCCCTTAGTTTGCAGGCTAAGAAACTCGTTGGAGGTCTCATACCTCTTGACATGGGCACCAGCCTGAAATCCCAATTTTAGCCCTTGGAACATCTCATATGTTCCGCGACGTTTCAAAAATCGTCTTCGGCGCCTCAATTCTAAACCGTTTAACATTACTGAACTATCACGTAGTCATCAAAACATGTATGTCAGATGTTCGCAACATCCACAGACGACGTTCGAGGTTTAGCACACCAAGCGGTGCATTAAGGACATAAGCCTTCTGCGCAGCAATGAGGATAATCCTCAGTTTACAAACCCAGTCCGCACAATTGCTACTATCAACTTTCAACTAAAATTTTCTCTAGGAACATATCTTAAACAGTAGAACTAAAGCGTAAGCTACGACATAATTTGCAAAGACCTTTTGACTATGTTCATGATAATTAAGTTCATCTAATTATTTAATGAACTCCCACTTAGATAGACATCCCTCTAGTCATCTAAGTGATACATGATCTGAGTCAACTAGGTCGTGTCCGATCATCACGTGAGACGGACTAGTCATCATCGGTGAACATCTTCATGCTGATCGTATCTACTATATGACTCATGTTCGACCTTTCGGTCTCTTGTGTTCCGAGGCCATGTCTGTACATGCTAGGCTCGTCAAGTCAACCTAAGTGTTTCGCGTGTGTAAATCTGGCTTACACCCGTTGTATGTGAATGTTAGAATCTATCACACCCGATCATCACGTGGCGCTTCGAAACAACAAACTTTCGCAATGGTGCACAGTTAGGGGGAACACTTTCTTGAAATTTTATGAGGGATCATCTTATTTATGCTACCGTCGTTCTAAGAAAATAAGATATAAACATGACAAACATCACATGCAAATCATAGAGTGACATGATACGACCAATATCATCTCGCGCCTTTGATCTTCATCTTTGAGGCGTGACATGATCACCTTCGTTATCGGCATGACACCATGATCTCCATCATCATGATCTCCATCATCGTGACTTCATGAAGTTGTCTCGCCAACTATTACTTCTACTACTATGGCTAACGGTTATCAATAAATTAAAGTAATTACATGGCATTTTCAATGACATGCAGGTCATACAATAAATTAAGACAACTCTTATGGCTCATGCCGGTTGTCATACTCATCGACATGCAAGTCGTGATTCCTATTACAAGAACATGATCAATCTCATACATCACATATATATAATTCATCACATCCTTTTGGCCATATCACATCACATAGCATACCCTGCAAAAACAAGTTAGACGTCCTCTAATTGTTGTTGCATGTTTTACGTGGCTGCTATGGGTTTCTAGCAAGAACGTTTCTTACCTACGCAAAAGCCACAATGGTGATATGCCAATTGCTATTTACCCTTCATAAGGACCCTTTTCATCGAATCCGATCTGACTAAAGTGGGAGAGACTGGCACCCGCTAGCCACCTTTATGCAACAAGTGCATGTCAGTCGGTGGAATCTGTCTCACGTAAGTGTATGTGTAAGGTCGGTCCGGTCCGCTTCATCCCATGATGCCGCCAAATCAAGATAAGACTAGTAACGGTAAGCATATTGAACAAACCAACGCCCACAACTACTTTTGTTCTACTCGTGCATAGAATCTACGCATAGACCTAGCTCATGATGCCACTGTTGGGGAACGTAGCAATAATTCAAAATTTTCTACGCATCACCAAGATCAATCTATGGAGATTCTAGAAACAAGAGAGGGAGAGGATGAGTGTATCTTCATACCCTTGAAGATCACAATGCGGAAGCGTTACAGGAACACGGCCGGTGGAGTCGTACACGAAGCGATTCAGATCGCAGTCGAATCTGATCTAAGCACCGAACAATGGTGCCTCCGCATTCAACACACGTACAACCCGGGGACGTCTCCTCCTTCTTGATCCATCAAAGGGAGAGGATAAGTTGAGGGAGAACTCCGACAGCACGACGGCATGGTGGTGGTGGAGCTCGTGGTTCTCCAGCAGGGCTTCGCCAAGCACTACGGAGGAGGAGGAGGTGTTGGAGGAGGGAGAGGGCTGCGCCAGGGAAGAGGTGCGGCTGCCCTCCCACCACTCCACTATATATAGGGGCAAGGAAAAGGGGGAGGCGCCCCTAGGGTTTCCCCTAGGGGACGGCGGCCAAGCAAATTGGATCTCCCTAGGCAAAATCCTAGGGAGACTTGCCCCCCAAGCCAAGCAGGTGGAGGATTGCCTCCCAAGCCAGGTGGAGGCGCCCCACCTCCCCAAATAACGTGGGAAAGGGTGTGGGGGGTGCACTACCCCTTAGTGGGCTGGTTTACCCCTTCCCCTTTGGCCCATGAGGCCCTCCAACACTTGTCGGGGCTCCCGAAACACCTTTCGATCATGCTGGCCATAGCCTGGTACCCCCGGAACACTTCTGGACTCCAATACCCTTCGTCCAATATATCGATCTTCACCGCCGGACCATTCCGGAACTCCTCGTGATGTCCGGGATCACATCCGGGACTCCGAACTACCTTTGTTAACCACATACTATTTCCCATAACAACTCTAGCGTCACCAAACCTTAAGTGTGTAGACCCTACGGGTTCGGGAACCATGCAGACATGACCGAGACGTTCTCCGGCCAATAACCAACAGCGGGATCTGGATACCCATGTTGGCTCCCACATGTTCCACGATGATCTCATCGGATGAACCACGATGTCAAGGATTCAAGCAATCCCGTATACAATTCCCTTTGTCAATCGGTACGTTACTTGCCCGAGATTCGATCGTCGGTATCCCAATACCTCGTTCAATCTCGTTACCGGCAAGTCACTTTACTTGTTCCGTAATGCATGATCCCATGACTAACTAATTAGTCACATTGGGCTCATTATGATGATGCATTACCGAGTGGGCCCAGAGATACCTCTCCATCATACGGAGTGACAAATCCCAGTCTCGATTCATGCCAACCCAACAGACACTTTCGGAGATACTTGTAGTGCACCTTTATAGCCACCCAGTTACATTGTGACGTTTGGTACACCCAAAGCATTCCTATGGTATCCGGGAGTTGCACAATCTCATGGTCTAAGGAAATGATACTTGACATTAGAAAAGCTCTTAACAAACGAACTATACGATCTTGTGCTATGCTTAGGATTGGGTCTTGTCCATCACATCATTCTCCTAATGATGTGATCCCGTTATGAATGACATCCAATGTCCATGGTCAGGAAACCATAACCATCTATTGATCAACGAGCTAGTCAACTAGAGGCTCACTAGGGACATGTTGTGGTCTATGTATTCACACATGTATTACGGTTTCCAGTTAATACAATTATAGCATGAACAATAGACATTTATCATGAACAAGGAAATATAATAATAACCATTTTATTATTGCCTCTAGGGCATATTTCCAACAAAACAGGTTGTCAATCCCTTCAAAACCACTTGCGAAAGTGAGATCTGATAGAGATAATATGATAAGATAAATATATTTTTGGTATTTTATGATATAGATTGGAAAAGTACAGATGCAAATAAAAGTAGATTGAAAGCGTATATGATAAAAGATAGACCCGGAGCCATAGGTTTCACTAGAGGCTTCTCTCAAAATAGCATAAGTATTACGGTGGGTGAACAAATTACTGTCGAGCAATTGATAGAAAAGCGAATAATTATGAGATTATCTAGGTATGATCATGTATATAGGCATCACGTCCATGACAAGTAGACCGACTCCTGCCTGCATCTACTACTATTACTCCATACATCGACCGCTATCCAACATGCATCTAGAGTATTAAGTTCATAAGAACAGAGTAACGCTTTAAGAAAGATGACTTGATGTAGAGGGATAAACTCAAGCAATATGATATAAACCCCATCTTTTTATCATCGATGGCAACAATACAATACGTGCCTTGCTGCCCCTGCTGTCACTAGGAAAGGCACCACAAGATTGAACCCAAAGCTAAGCACTTCTCCCATGGCAAGAAAGATCAATCTACTAGGCCAAACCAAATCGATAATTCGAAGATACTTGCAAAGATAACTCAATCATACATAAAAGAATTCAGAGAAGATTCAGATATTTCTCATAGATAAACTTGATCATAAACCCACAATTCATCGTATCTCGACAAGCACACCGCAAAAAGAGTTACATCAAATAGATCTCCACAAGAGAGGGGGAGAACATGGTATTGAGATCCAAAAAGAGAGAAGAAGCCATCTAGCTAATAACTATGGACTCGAAGGTCTGTGGTAAACTGCTCACAACTCATCCGAAGGGCTATGGTGTTGATGTAGAAGCCCTCCGCGGTGGATCCCCCCTCTGGCAGAACACCGGCGACGGCTCCAAGATGGGATCTCATGGATACAGATGGTTATGGTGGTGGAAATATTTCTTCGGTGGTTCCCTTGATGGTTTCGGGGTATATGGGTATATACAGGAGGAAGGAGTACGTCGGTGGACGCCCGAGGGGCCCACGAGACAAGGGGGCACGCCCTATAGGGGGGGGGCGTCCTCCACCCTTGTGGCCACCTCGGGAGCTTCTTGACTTGCACTCCAAGTCCTCTGGATCACGTTCGTTCCAAAAATCACGCCCCCGAAGGTTTCATTCCGTTTGGACTCCGTTTGATATTCCTTTTCTTCGATATACTGAAATGGGCAAAAAAAGAGCAATACGGGATGGGCCTCCGGTTAGTAGGTTAGTCCCAAAAATGATATAAAAGTGTAAAGTAAAGCCCATAAACATCCAAAACAGGTAATATATTAGCATGGAACAATAAAAAATTATAGATACATTGGAGACGTATCAATATCCTCCTCATCTTCGAGAAGACACTCAAGTGCACATCCTTCCGAGCTACCATCTCCGGCAAGGTCACATCGGCATCGACACCACCACCGATGAGAACGTGAAGGTCAAGAGCTCAACACCAACTACTGCTCAACGACTTCACCATCTACATTGGCATCTTTGACAAGCGACTTCAAGGCATCTTCGCCTTTGGACATTAGGAATCTTTGCCAACAAGAACCTCAAGAGAAGCTCCCCGAGCTCAAGTCCGTGATTTCCACGAGCTACTACGACCTCGACACTGACCACAAGCTTCGTTTCTATGGGACTCAAGACCCCTAGGAGTATCTTGAGAGGGATCACAAGATGGATGACTACCTCAAGCTACTTCAAGTCCCTTCCGAAGATCAATTGAAGTGCGCCACAAGTAACTTCCACAACTACGCGTTGACATAGTGGCTTCATAGACCTTCGACAAGCTTCACCATGACTTGAACCAAGATGAAGAAAGCGATGAGGCGAGAGGTTTTGCCTTCCACCTACATGGAACATCTTCTACGCCAATTGGAGAACACCATACAAGGATCCAAGTCCATCGATGAGTACTTCAAGGAGATGAAGAAAGCCTTGCGACGAGCCAGCATGCATGACCCCATTTTCATGAAGTTCCACTTCATGATGGGATTGAGCAACGACATCTCCAAGACTATCTTCCTCGAGAACTACAAGTCCCTCGACAACAACAACATTGGTGCTCTCAAGGCGCAACAAGAACTCATTAAGGACAATGCTTATCCACCCCAAGCACACTTCACAACGACCAAGCTCGACGACAATGAGCATGAGGATAGTACCACGAAGATGTCCAAGCCCGATGAGCTCCAAGACGACAGTCCCAAGTTCGACTTCACCGCCATCCCTCTTGTGGCATTCATGATGCCGAGTATCCCGTGATTCTTTTTTAAGATGGTGTGGCGACGACTACGACTATGGAGACTCTCACAGAACAAGATTTGGAGGCGACGGACATGGTGACGAGCAAGAATGATGCTTCCATATTTTAACATGAGAGTGATGATGTGCCATCTTGAGCCTTCATCCGTGGAGACGGTGACGAGATGATCAAGCATGGGATTTTCCTTCTTGGGAAACATAGCATGCAATTTCAAAAAATTCCTACGCTCACGCAAGATCTATCTAACAGATGTATAGCAACGAGAGGGGGAGAGTGTGTCCACGTACCCTCATAGACCAAAAGTAGAAGTGTTAGCTTAACGCGGTTGATGTAGTCGAACATCTTCTCAATTCAACCGATCAAGCACCAAACGTACGGCACCTACGAGTTCTGCACATGTTCAGCTCGATGACGCCCCTCGAACTCTTGATCCAGTAAAGGTACAAAGGAGTAGATGAGTTCTGTCAGCACGATGGCATGGTGACGGTGATGGTGATGTGATACGCATAGGGCTTCGCCTAAGCACTATGACAATATGCATGACCGGAGGAGTAAACGGTGGAGGAGGGCACCACACACGGCTAAGAAACAATTGATGTTCCTTGAGGTGCCCCTGGCCCCATATATAAAGGAGGAGAGGGGAGGAGGGCCGGGCTAGGGCGCTCCCAAGTGGGGCAGTCCAACTAGGACTCCTAGTCCTAGTCGGCCCCCTTCCTTTCAAACAGAG
>NC_041385.1:108741323-108799221 GCF_002162155.2 Triticum dicoccoides | reverse complement strand
GGAGGGCGCCACCTCCTCCGGCCTGCCTTGCGTCTCCTCTAGGGCCCATGAGGCCCATTACTTCCCGGGGGGTTCCGGTAACCCCTCGGTACTCCGAAACACTCCGGAACCATTCCGGTGTCCGAATATAACCTTCAAATATATCAATCTTTACCTCTCGACCATTTTGAGACTCCTCTTCATGTCCGTGATCTCATCCGGGACTCTGAACTACCTCCGGTCACCAAACCACATAACTCATATAATACATATCTCATCGAACGTTAAGCGTGCGGACCCTACAAGTTCGAGAACTATGTAGACATGACCGAGACACCTCTCCTGTCAATAACCAATAGCGAAACTTGGATGCTCATATTGGTTCCCACAAATTCTACGAAGATCTTTATCGGTCGAACCGCTATGTCAACATACGTTATTCCCTTTGTCATTGGTATGTTACTTGTTCGAGATTCGATCGTCGGTATCCTCATACCTAGTTCAATCTCGTTACCGGCAAGTATATTTACTCGTTCCGTAGTGCATCATCCCGCAACTAACTCATTAGTCACATTGCTTGCAAGGCTTCATATGATGTGCAATATCGAGAGGGCCCAGAGATACCCCTCCGATACTCGGAGTGACATATTGTAATATCGATCTATGCCAACCCAACAAACACCTTTGGAGATACCTGTAGAGCATCTTTATAATCACCCAGTTATGTTGTGACGTTTGACAGCACACAAGGTATTTCTCCGGTGTCCGGGAGTTGTATAATCTCATAGTCGGAGGAATATATATTTGACATGAAGAAAGTAGTAGCAATAAAACAGAATGATCATTATGCTAAGCTAACAAATGGGTCTTGTCCATAACATCATTCCACTAATGATGTGACCCCATTCATCAAATGACAACTCATGTCGATGGCTAGGAAACTTAAGCATCTTTGATCAACAAGCTAGTCTAGTAGAGGCATACTAGGGACAAATTTTTTTGTCTATGTATTCACACATGTATCAAGTTTTCAGTTAATACAATTCTAGCATGAATAAGGAAATATAAAATAACAACTTTATTATTGCCTCTAGGGATTATTTCCTTCAGTACCCCACTTGCACTAGAGTCAATAATCTAGATTACATTGTAATGAATCTAACACCCATGGAGTCTTGGTGCTGATCATGTTTTGCTCGTGGAAGAGGCTTAGCGAATGGGTCTGCAACATTCAGATCCGCATGTATTTTGCAAATCTCTATGTCTCCCTCCTTGACCAAATATCGGATGGAGTTGAAGCGTCTCTTGATGTGTTTGGTCTTTTTGTGAAATCTGGATTCCTTTGCCAAGGCAATTGCTCCAGTATTGTCACAAAAGATTTTCATTGGACCCGATGCACTAGGTATTACACCTAGATCAGATATGAACTCATTCATCCAGACTCCTTCATTTGCTGATTCCAAAGCAGCTATGTACTCCACTTCACACGTAGATCCCGCCACGACGCTCTGTTTGGAACTGCACCAACTGACAGCTCCACCATTCAATAAAAATACGTATCTGAATTGTGACTTAGAGTCATCCGGATCAGTGTCAAAGCTAGCGTCGACGTAACCACTTACGACAAGCTCTTTGTCACCTCCATAAACGAGAAACATATCCCTAGTACTTTTCAGGTACTTCAGGATGTTCTTGACCGCTGTCTGGTGATCCACTCCTGGATTACTTTGGTACCTCCCTGCTAAACTTATAGCAAGGCACACATCAGGTCAGGTAGACAACATAGCATACATGATAGACCCTATGGCTGAAGCATAGGGAATGACTTTCATTTTCTCTCTATCTTCTGCAGTGGTTGGGCATTGAGTTTGACTCAACTTCACACCTTGTAACACAGGCAAGAACCCTTTCTTTGACTGATCCATTTTGAACTTCTTCAAAACTTTATCAAGGTATGTGCTTTTTGAAAGTCCTATCAAGTGTCTTGATCTATCTCTATAGATCTTGATGCCCAATATATAAGCAGCTTCACGGAGGTCTTTCATTGAAAAACTCTTATTCAAGTATCCTTTATGCTATCTAGAAATTCTACATCATTTCTAATCAACAATATGTCATCCACATATAATATTAGAAATGTTATAGAGCTCCCACTCACTTTCTTGTAAATACAAGCTTCTCCAAAAGTCTGTATAAAACCATATACTTTGATCACCTCATCAAAGCGTATATTCCAACTCAGATGCTTGCACCAGTCAATAAATGGATCACTGGAACTTGCACACTTTGTTAGCACCTTTAGTCGACAAAACCTTCAGATTGCATCATATACAACTCTTCCTTAAGAAATTCATTAAGGAATGCAGTTTTGACATCCATTTACCAGATTTCATAATCATAAAATGCGGCAATTGCTAACATGATTCAGACGGACTTAAGCATCGCTATGGGTGAGAAAGTCTCATCGTAGTCAACTCCTTGAACTTGTCGAAAACCTTTTGCGACAAGTCAAGCTTTATAGATAGTAAAATTACCATCAACGTCAGTCTTCTTCTTGAAGATCCATTTATTCTCCATGGGTCGCCGATCATCGGGAAGATCCACCAAAGTCCACACTTTGTTCTCATACATGGATCCTATCTCAGATTTCATGGCCTCAAGCCATTTATTGGAATTTTGGGTCATCATAGCTTCTTCATAGTTCGTAGGCTCGTCATGGTCAAGTAAGATGACCTACAAAATAGGATTTCCGTACCACTCTAGTGTGGATCATGCTCTGTTTGAGCTACAAGGTTTTGTAGCAACTTGATCTGAAATTTCATGATCTTTATCATTAGCTTCCTCTCCAGTTGGTGTAGGCATCATGAGAACAGATTTCTCGGATGAGCTACCTTCTAAATTGATAGTAGGTACAATTACCTCATCAAGTTCTACTTTCCTCCCACTCACTTCTTTCGAGAAAACTCCTTCTCTAGAAAGGTTCTGTTATTAGCAACAAAAATCTTGCCTTCGAACTTGTGGTAGAAGATGTACCCAATTGTTTCCTTAGGGTATCCTATGAAGACACACTTCTCCGATTTGGGTTTGAGCTTATCAAGCTGAAGCTTTTGACATAAGCATCGCATCCCCAAACTTTAAGAAATGACATCTTAGGTTTGTTGCAAAACCACAGTTCATACGGTGTCATCTCGATGGACTTTGATGGTGCCGTGTTTAACGTGAATGCAGATGTCGCTAATGCATAACCCCAAAACAATAGTGGTAAATCGGTAAGAGACATCATAGATCGCACCATATATAATAAAGTGCGGTTACAATGTTCGGACACACCATTACACTGTGGTGTTCCAGGTGGAGTGAGCTGTGAAACTATTCCACATTGTTTTAAATGAAGGCCAAACCCATAACTCAAATATTCTCCTCCAAGATCAGATCGTAGAAACTTTATTTTCTTGTTACGTTGATTCTCCACTTCACTCTGAAATTCTTCTGACTTTTCAAATGTTTCAGACTTGTTTTTCATTAAGTAGATATACCCATATCTACTCAAATCATCTGTGAAGGTCAGAAAATAACGATACCCACCACGAGCCTCAACCCTCACTAGACCGCATACATCGGTATGTATTATTTCCAATAAGTCACTAGCTCGTTCCATTGTTCTGGAGAACAGAGTTTTAGTCATCTTTCCCATAAGGCCCGATTCGCAAGTATCAAATGATTCATAACCAAGTGATTCCAAAAGTCCATCTTTATGGAGTTTCTTCATGCGCTTTACACCAATATGACCCAAAAGGCAGTGCCACAAATAAGTTGCACTATAATTATCAACTTTGGATCTTTTGGCATCAATATTATGAATATGTGTATCACCACGATCAAGATTCAACAGAAATAGGCCACTCTTCAAGGGTGCATGACCATAAAAGATATTACTCATATAAATAGAACAACCATTATTCTCCGATTTAAATGAATAACCGTCTCACACTAAACAAGATCTAGATATAATATTCATGCTCAACGCTGGCACCAAATAACAATTATTTAGGTCTAAAACTAATCCCGAAGGTAGATGTATAGGTAGCATGCTGATGTCGATCACATCGACCTTGGAACCATTCCCGACGCGCATCATCACCTCGTCCTTAGCCAATCTTTGTTTGATCCGTAGTCCCTACTTCGAGTTACAAATATGAGCAACTGAACTGATATCAAATACCTAGGCACTACTACAAGAATTAGTAAGGTACACATCAATAACATGTATACCTTTGTTCACTTTGCCATCCTTCTTATCCGACAAATACTTGGGGCAGTTCCACTTCCAGTGACCAGTCCCTTTGTAATAGAAGCACTCAGTTTCAAGCTTGGGTCCAGCTTTGGGTTTCTTCTCGGGAGTGACAACTTGCTTATCATTCTTCTTGAAGTTCCCCTTCTTACCCTTGCCCTTCTTCTAGAAACTAGTGGTCTTGTTAACCATCAACACTTGATGCTCCTTCTTGATTTCTACCTCCGCAACCTTTAGCATTGCGGGGAGCTCGGGAATAGTATTTTCCATCCCTTGCATATTGTAGTTCATCACAAAGCCTTTGCAGCTTGGTGGCAGTGATTGAAGAACTTTGTCAATGACACAATCATCTGGAAGATTAACTCCCAGCTGAGTCAAGTGATTATGGTACCCAGACATACTGAGTATGTGCTGACTAACAGAACTGTTCTCCTCCATCTTGCAGCTATAGAACTTGTTGGAGACTTCATATCTCTCAGCTCGGGCATTTTATTGAAATATTAACTTCAACTCATGGAACATCTCATATGGTCCATGATGTTCAAAATGTCTTTGGAGTCTCGATTCTGCCGTAAAGCATGGCACACTGAACTAATGAGTAGTCATCAACATGCAAATGCCAGGCATTCACAATGTCTGCAATTGCTCGGGTAGGTGGTACACCTAGCGGTGCATCCAGGACATAATTCTTCTGAGCAACAATGGGGATAATCCTCAAGTTATGGACCCAATCCATGTAGTTGCTACCATCATCTTTCAACTTAGCTTTCTCTAGGAACGCATTAACATTCAAGGGAACGGTAGCACGGGTCATTGATCTACAACATAGATATGCAAAACACTATCAAGACTAAGTTCATGATAAATTAAGTTCAATTAATCATATTACTTAAGAACTCCCACTTAGATAGACATCCCTCAAGTCATCTAAATGATACGTGATCCCAATCAACTAAAGCATGTCCGATCATCACGTGAGATGGAGTAGTTTTCAATGGTGAACATCTCTATGTTGATCATATCCACTATATGATTCACGTTCGACCTTTCGGTCTCTAGTGTTCCGAGGCCATATCTGTATATGCTAGGCTCTTCAAGTTTAACCCGAGTATTCTGCATGTGCAAAACTGGCTTGCACCCGTTGTATTTGAACGTAGAGCTTATCACACCCGATCATCACGTGGTGTCTCAGCACGAAGAACTTTTGCAACGGTGCATACTCGGGGAGAACACTTATACCTTAAATTTTTAGTAAGGGATCATCTTATAATGCTACCGCCGTACTAAGCAAAATAAGATGCATAAAGATAAACATCACATGCAATCAAAATATGTGACATGGTATGGCCATCATAATCTTGTGCTTTTGATCTCCATCTCCAAAGAATCGTCATGATCTCCGTCGTTATCAGCTCAACACCTTGATCTCCATCGTTGCGTCGTGGTCGTCTCGCCAACTATTTCTTTCTACAACTATCGCTACCGCATAGTGATAAAGTAAAGCAATTACAGGGCGTATGCATTTCATACAATAAAGAGACAACCATAAATGTGCAGCACTATCTTATACGTGAGCCAAAATGCGCAAACGGTCCCGGGCCAGGTAAGGTGGCACCCGTGGGAATACCGTGCGTGAGGCCGCAAAGTGATATGATGTGTTACATGCTAGATCGGTGTGACTTAGGATCGGGGTCCTGACAGCTTTGGTATCAGAGCTTGACTGCCTGTAGGATTACCAAGCCAAACTGGTCGAAGTTGAGTCTAGAATTTCTTAGTTATATGTAGGGGAATTGATTGTGGGATGGAACGTAAGGCTCTTTTTACTCCTTTACCTTATGCCCTTCTGATCTGAGTCATCTTATTTTTTTCCTACGGGGTTAAGGAACTAGGCTTTCTCTTCTCTCTATCAGGATCACGTGTTACTAATCCGTAGACTTATAAGATTGTTGGATTTAAGTCTTAGTTCAGTTCCTACTACTTCCGTATGTTAATTGTTGATCTCCAAACCTTGATATTGTGCTTCTGAGTGGTTATGCCACCATTTTGTAGGATGTCTCAAATCATTTTGAGCATTTACAGCCGTTATGCTGTCCGAGTCATCCCAGGTTTCTAAAGAGTTTGATGCATTTACAAAATCCTTTCCCTCTGGTTTCAATGTCTTTTTAGGCCAGGTTAATCACACTAATTGCGGTCTGTTGTGGAACTCGATTGCCTCGACATATATGTTGAAGCTATTATTATGACCCTAGATGTCTTAGGGGATCATCTAGTAATCCAGCCATGCTTTGTGTTCCTAGTGTGATGATTCTGGACATCATTCTCGAAAGCATCCCGTGATGCCACTTAGTAGTAGGTATTCTACTCCTGGGTTTCTGAACCCGAGATTTCCCTACTTACTTCATGTTGTTAGTGTTGCTCGTACCTTTAGGTTATTAGTAACCTTTGCATTAGTCCTCGAGGTTTGTGGTATATCCTTCTTCCAAATACCATGAACTGCTTATGGTAGAAGTTCCTCGCTGAACCAAAAGATCACAACAAGAGTGCTCTCAATGAGTTCTCGATTCTATGTTGATACTCTGCCAGTCCTACCTCTCTGCATGGATTACCCGGAAGAAACTTGTTGAACTTGGTTCGACATACTAATCTATGCATCCACAACTCAGAAAACCGTATGTTCCTTTGAGTTGTCCCTCTTTAGTTGTATTCTGACCCTCGTCTATCAATTGATAGTCAAGAGTATGCGTGCAATCGTTCATCGATGCCTATTATTCTTGTGGTCCGTCAAGCCATTCTATTCAGGATGACTAGGAGAAACAAACTCCAGTACCTCATCCATATCCAGGATTGGGTCAAAATAGTTGTGCTCCGCAGATCAAAATGCTAATCCAGTTTTTGTTCTGTTCTACCCTGAAGTATTACCCTCTTTATGTCAAGAAAGTCATAGGAATTACACATCATCTTATGAATTCTTGGTGCAGTGATACTTCTCGCCATCATTATTCATTTCTCGGTCCCCGTGTTGTTGAACCGGAATGCCGACAAGTGAATCATGATGTGTGAAATCAATACTGCTAGCAACCTTGTTGCTTGGTAGTTAAAGGACAATAATTTTATTCTTAGTGTGTTGGTTCTTGAATCACGATTCTAAGATTAATCGTGCTACCTAGTCCTTATTTCCGATGCACTCTCCGATCAATGAGTTAGGATTGAGTCAGTCCCTTGCTCTTGTGATCATATCGTCTTGCCCTGAAAAGCAAGGTTGTTCTCGAGCTTAGTAACATATCGGTGGTTTGTGATTTTCCGAATATCTTCTCGGAAGTATTACCAGGTTGTCACCTGACCGCTATGTTGAGTTCGTGATCAAGATGGTTTCCTGTAAACCACCCCTTCTCCAAGAATCTGTGTGGGATACCCCTGAGCTAGTTGGTCAAGCTAAACAACAACTTGGAGAGTTGGAAGATAAAAGCTTGTCCGACTTAGTTCATGTTAAGGGATATCTTTTTGTGTGTGTGTGTGTGTTGAAGAAAGATGATATCTTCATCAATTGGTCCTTGTGATAAATTGTTGGATCTATTATCTTACCCAAACCTTTGATTGAGTATGGGCTATCGTCAAATCAAATCAGAACCAACGATATTCGTAATGTTGTCTTACTCGTGGTTTTTCCTCGAGCATACACCATTATATTCTTTGGTCTGACCAATGCTATCACCGTGTTCACTTAACTATGGAATTCCTTTTAAAAGGAAACCCGGATGAATTGTTGTTGAGCCCATTGACAACATCCTTATCTCATCCATGATTTTGTTGAACATTAAGCTAGTGTTGGAAACTTGTGTAAGCATTTTCTTCATGCCTCGTTCATGAAGTATATGTTTGGATGAAAGAAGTGACTTCCTTTGATTCACGTACATTTGATGTAAGTTGCCGTCGTGAATTCGAGAAAGTTTGTTTTTTGCTCCTCTGGAATCATCCCAAGTCAGTCATGCATGTGCGAAGTATTCTATGGTCTAATAGACTGATCATCTTCATTCCATATGTATTCCCTAGCACACCAAGCCACTGATTGACTTGTTCTAGGTAAAGAAGTCTAAATTAAGTGCACAAGACTTCGATATCCTCGATGACGATTCCCAACCTGAACTCGGTAGTGTTTTATTGTAAGACTACCATGTGATCATGTTTGTCTGGGACAATGTGTTCACATGTTGTAGCAGAACCAGCTCATGTTTTGGAGCTTGCTATTGTAGTTCATTCCCCGAGAATCTCGCAATGTCATCTCGTCCTGGACTCGATGAGTCTGGATTATTCTGACACCAAACAGATCTGAATCTCAGGCAGGTATGATGGTTGGACCTTTTCCCAAGAACTATAATACTGGCCTCTCCATAACCGGTAAGTGGATGTCGTGGCCAACACACCCAGTCGGAAGACCTACTATTGTAGTATCTTGATTGAGAAAGTTGGCCACCTCGCCATAAGGATTTCGTAGGATTTACTCCCTAGTTGTTCCTTATGGATTTTTGTGTTCCCGAAGTCTGACCTTTTACTTGATGTTCTAGATATCAAACCATATCTATGAATGGGTTACACTAGTTCATCAAGGAGAACATTAGAAGCGGAGTGCTAAATGTCTCTCGGTCGATCTTCCAGATTTTGTTCCCCTTGGCCTCGCTAAGGTGAAATCTGAGAAGGTGCTGTCTTCCTTTGCATCTGCATTGTCCATAACTATTCATCATGGTAGTACGTTGTGTTGCCAGGTTCCTTGACACGGATATTGGTAAAACCTTGATGAATATGGAAATGCTCAAGTTCTTGAGAGCACGCGCAAGCGCTAGGTGTTATCATCGGCACTAACTGGGATTGCTCTTAGTTTCCTCGATTATGCTATAACTTTTCAAACAGTGGACTCACTCTCTTCTGTTGAGCTTCTCCCCAGTTACGAAAATCATCCCTTGTGTTGTTTTCAACAAGGTAATCCACATCATCCATTCTAATCCGGGTATGCCATTCTACCGAACCCCTCCAAATGGTCGCTCGAGAATTGCCTTAGGTTGGTATAAAAGATTTTCAATGATCTCTGAATCAAAGGTAATTATTTTTGCCACTTAAGGTAATAATCTACGAATCACCCTCCTCCAGGATGTTCCGCTGTGGCATCATGGCAACTCAACTCCTCGCTACATTGACAACCGATCACCACCTTCTCAAGCATGTAATTGTTGTCTACCTAGTGAACCCTCGTCATTTGTTCCACTCCATCCCTCTAGATGTGTGCTTCATGTCTCAGTCTGAGAGATGGTTCTATATCTCATTCCGTGAGTTAATCCTGAGTTGCTCGATCTTCGAGAAGATCAATCCTTCTAGAGTTTTCCTTTCCTCTTCTTGTCATGTTAGCTGGAGTTCTCAGAACAAGACAGCAAGACAAAGATGGTGATTGAATCAACGTTCATTTGAAGTGCAACCTGGATCGTGAAGATTACATTAGTTGCGTTTTCCCCTTCATCTTACCCTACGCCTGAATCTCGGGACGAGATTCTTGTTTAGTAGGGGTGAGTTGTCACATCCCTGGTCCTGGTATGCAGTAGGCTAGGCCTTCATGTTTAACTTTTCAAATGAACTTGAAGTGGGGACTGATCAAACCCTAGCACCAGATCAAATCAAATAGGTTCAACATAAAATCATTTTCAATGAACTTGAAATGCCCTTCTAATATGTTCATCATCTTTGCCTTGGTCTTAAACCTCTGACAAAAATGGTGCCCATTTTTGTAGGTCATCCTAAGGTCACTTAATTAAATCATAAGTATTTGAATTTGGACATTTAAATTCTATAAAATATTTTAAATGTCCAAATAATCCCAAACCAAAATGTTCCATGTTGGATATATTCTAAACATTGGGCATGCACAGTTTGGTGATTTTTGAAAGTGCCTAGATATTTTTAGTAATGCCACAAACTTACAGAAATAAAGAAAAATAGAATAAAAGAAAGAGAGAGAGGAAGGACTGACCTGCCCTATCTGGCCCATCCCTGTAGTAGCCCAGCTGGGCAAAGCTAGCCCTGCCCACCAGGGGCAGCACTGTCTTCTTCCTCTTGCCAGGAGGAGAAGCAGTTGCGTGCCCGGCGCGCAGGCGAGCCGCGCCAGCTCCTCCCTGCCTTCCTGGCTGCCCCCTCGTCGCCCTGGACGTTTTCCGCGACGCCACGCAGCCCCCTCGCCCCTCTCACTCTCTCCCGAACGCTCACCCCTCCTCTGCTCTCTCCCCGCACGCGCCCGAGCGGAGCCGTCGCCGCCGTTCGCCATAGCCGCAGCCACCGCCTCCCCCTCGCCTCTCCGACATGCCTAGGAGCTCCGCCACATCGTCCCCGACCTCTCCGCCAAGTCAAGCAAGCCGGGACGCACCGCAGCACCGCCCTGTCGCCGTCTTCAACCTCGGACCGCCGGAGATCCCTCTCGCCGCCCCGCTCGCTCCGGTGCTTCCCCGAGCACGCCGAGGCCACCTCTGCAACCTCTGTGAGCTCACGGACTGATTCCCCCTCCTCCCCTACTCATGCTCATGCTCTAGCTCCGTTCCCCACCTCTGCCGAAAACTTGCCGCCGCCGCGAATGTCGCCATCGTCGTTACGGTGGGCCAACGCCGCGTATGAGCACCTGGTCGAGTTCCATCTGCCCCGTAGCCTCTGCCCGTGCTCTTCGTTTGCTCTAAATCAAGCTGCAGCCCTGTGCCCGTGCTAGCCCGAATTCCGGCCGCCGTCACAAGCTCGACTCCGGCGAGCTCGCTCCACCCCAGCTCCTACCCCTTGGCCTAACAGACGCGCGCGAGCCTCAGCTACGCATAGGATCAAACCGCGGTCGATTTGGTCGACCGTGGGCGAATTTCGAAGCCCTCCGCCGTCTCTGTCGTTGCCGGCGACGAGCCATGGACCAGGTTCGGCGGGTTTGACCCCGTTTGACCGGGGTTTGACTTTCCCCTGACCCACTGACGTGTGGGCCAGGCCCTTGCTTAATTAAGCAATAGATTAATTATCGTTAATTAACTTAGTTAGTTAGGTTAGCCACTGACATGTGGGCCCAGGCCTTAGCTAAACTAGATTAGGTTCAGTTTAATTTTAATTAACCATGTTGGTTAACTGTGTCACTGACGTGTGGACCCCACACGTCAGGTTTGACCTGGACCGGGTCAGTTGACCTGCTGACGTCACAGTGACGTAGTGCTGACGCCATAACCTTTTCTGGATTTAATTTAAATCAGAAAATCCAGAAAAAGGCCTAAACTTCTAAAAATCATATAAAATCAACCGTAACTCCAAATGAAACAAATTATATATGGAAAATGATCAGAAAAATCCAATCTATCCATCTGTACCATTTTCATGCATGTTAGAACAACTATAGCTGCTGTTTAGCACAAATCATATAAATGGCATTTAAACCCTCACATATGGAGTTTGAATTTGAATCTTGGATTCAAACCAACTCCATTTAACTTGCTGCTAGTTGCATTAGCCCAAACCACAGCATATTGCCATGTCATGATCATGCATCATATTGTGCATTGCATTGATTGTGTTTCTTCTTTGTTTGTCGGTGCTTGTTCCCTCTCGGTAGACGATGTTCCGACGTTGTGATCGTCGACACTGATGAACACTCAATGCTATCTTCAGAAGTGCCAGGCAAGCAAAACCCCCTTGTTCATTCCGATAAAATCCCACTCTCTCGCTCCTGCTCTCTTTTACTGCATTAGGACAACAACGAGATATTTGCTATTTGCTGTGCTAGCTGAACCCCTTTATCCTTTGCATGACCTGTCATTGCCATAGTAAATAGATGAAACCCACTAGCATGAGTAGGAGTTGTTTGAGCCCTGATGTGCCTACTCATCCATGTTTGTTTGTCATGCCTGCTACTGCTTAGAGTTGAGTCAGGTCTGATTCATCGGGGATGAATTGGAGGTGTGTAAACATGTCCTACTGTGTGTGAGCTAAGTGTGTGAACACGATTTGGTAAAGGTAGCGGTGAGAGGCCATGTAGGAGTACATGGTGGGTTGTCTCATTGCAGCCGTCCTCAGGAATTGAGTTCTGTGTTTGTGATCCATGAACAGCTACTACCACACATTGGGATCCTTAATTGACTCTCTCGACTTATTAATCAACATGATCTCTGTCCAGGAGTTGCAACTAGTTTCTGGTGTTTGTAGGTAGTGTTAGTAGTCTACCAAGTGGCACCCGGTACAGGTGGGCTTGCGACAGACTAGGCATAGTGGCCCGGTGTACCAAGTGGCACCCGGATGGTGGACTTGGGAACCTTGAACACATCGTTTGGGGCCGTGAGCGACACCCCGGCCGGATCTCCTTGTGGATGGAACCCGAATAGGCGATAAACCTGGACGAGAGACTTGTGTGGTTAGTCAGGTCGTGGCCGACACCCTCGCTGGGCTTCCGCTTGAAGGTTGCCGAGTACATGTCATGTAAACGGCGGTAAGTGGTGAGAGCGTGTGTGAAGAAGTACACCCCTGCAGGGTTAATATGATCTATTCGAATAGCCGTGTCCGTGGTAAAGGACTTCTGGGTTACCTGTACAGTTCATAGAGAAGTGAAAGTGGATACTCTAAAATACGCAAGATAAGCGTGAGTGCTATGGATGGCGTTCTCGTAGGGAGACGGGAGCGGATCCATAGTGGTGTATTGATATGGTGATTATGTGGACTCGTGTGCGCCACCTCAAAAGAGTTACTTGCAGTCGTAGTTCAGGATAGCCACTGAGTCAAAGCTGGCTTGCTGCAGTTAAACCCCACCACCCCTTTGTTGATAATGATGCATATGTAGATATATCTGATGTAAGTCTTGCTGGGTACATTTGTACTCACGTTTGCCTATTTTATGTTTTTGCAGAGAGACTTCAGTCTCGCTAGTAGTACCGCGTGGACTTCGACGTTGAGCTTGTTACCTCAGCTACGATCTTGTGTCCTCGGCAGGATCTAGTAGATAGTCAGGCTTCTCAGCCTTTTTCATTTATAGTTGTCTGTACTCAGATATGTTAAGCTTTCGCTTGTGCTTGACTTGTGTGCTCTGAATGCTGGGTCATGAGACCCATGATTGTAATATCTCGCTCCTCGGAGCCTATTGAATAAAATACTTGAGTTGTAGAGTCATGTTGTGATGCCATGTTGTATTTGCACATATCGAGCATATTGTGTGTATGTTATTGAAATGCTTGGTATGTGTGGGATCTGACTATCTAGTTGTTTATCCTTAGTAGCCTCTCTTACCGGGAAATGTCTCCTAGTGTTTCCACTGAGCCATGGTAGCTTGCTACTGCTCTGGAACACTTAGGCTGGCCGGCATGTGTCCTTCTTCGTTCCTGTGTCTGTCCCTTCGGGGAAATGTCACACGATGAATATCGGAGTCCTGTTAGCCCGCTACAACCCGGTTCACCGGAGTCCTGCTAGCCCAGTGCTACCGCCTGGATTCACTCGCTGATGACCGACACATTCGTTGTTGGGTCATGTATGCCTGTCCCTGTAAGTTAGTGCCACTTTGGGTTCACGACTAGCCATGTCAGCCCGGGTTCTTTGTCGTATGGATGCTAGCAGCACTATCTTATACGTGAGCCAAAATGCGCAAACGGTCCCGGGCCAGGTAAGGTGGCAGCCGTGGGAATACCGTGCGTGAGGCCGCAAAGTGATATGATGTGTTACATGCTAGATCGGTGTGACTTAGGATCGGGGTCCTGACAAAAGTGACAACAATATGGCTCATGCCAGTTGCCGATAACTTTTACAAAACATGATCATCTCATACAACAACTTATATCACATCATGTCTTGACCATATCACATCACAACAAGGCCTGCAAAAACAAGTGAGACGTCCTCTACTTTGTTGTTGCATGTTTTACGTGGCTACTACAGGCTTCTAGCATGAACCATACTTACCTATGGCACAAAAAACCACAATGGTGATTTATCAAGTTTGCTGTTTTAGCCTTCACAAGGACCGCCCACAGTCAAATTCGATTCAACTAAAGTTGGAGAAATAGACACCAGCCAGCCACCTTTATGCAAACCTAGTTGCATGTCTGTCAGTGGAACCAATCTCATGAACATGGTCATGTAAGTTTGGTCTGGGCTGCTTCATCCAATAATATCGCCGAATCAAAATAAGATGTTGGTGGTAAGCAGTATGACCATCACCGCCCACAACTCTTTGTGTTCTACTCGTGCATATCATCTACGCATAGACCTGGCTCGGATGCCACTGTTGGGAAACGTAGCATGCAATTTCAAAAAAATACCTACGCTCACGCAAGATCTATCTAGGAGATGCATAGCAACAAGAGGGGGAGAGTGTGTCCACGTACCCTCATAGACCAAAAGTGGAAGCGTTAGCTTAATGCGGTTGATGTAGTTGAACGTCTTCTCGATTCAACCGATCAAGCACCGAACGTACGGCACCTCCGAGTTTTGCACACGTTCAGCTTGATGACATCCCTCGAACTCTTGATCTAGTAGAGGTATGAAGGAGTAGATGAGTTCCATCAGCATGAGGGCGTGGTGATGGTGATGGTGATGTTATCCGCACAGGGCTTCGCCTAAGCACTATGACAATATGACTGGAGGAGTAAACGATGGAGGGGGGCACCACACATGGCTAATAAACAAATGATGTTCCTTGAGGTGCCCCCTGCATGCCCCCGTATATAAAGGAGGAGAGGCGAGGAGGGCTGGCCTAGGGCGTGCCCAAGTGGGGGGAGTCCAACTAGGACTCCTAGTCCTAGTCGCCCCCCTTCCTTTCCAACAAAGGGGGAAAGAGGGAAGTAGAGGGAGAGGGAGAGGGAGAAGGAAAGGGGGACCACACCCCTCCCCCTTGTCCAATTCGGACTCCACATGGGGGGGGGGTGTGATACGTCTCCAATGTATCTACTGTTCCAAACACTTTTGCCCTTGTTTTGGACTCTAACTTGCATGATTTGAATGGAACTAACCCGGACTGACATTGTTTTCAGCAGAATTACCATGATGTTGTTTCATGTGTAGAAAACAAAAGTTCTCAGAATGACCTGCAAATCCTCGGAGACAAGTTTCAGAAAATATAAAAAATGCTCGCAAATGATGAAGACCAGGGGGCCCACACCCTGTCCATGAGGGTGGGGGGCGCGCCCACCCCCTCTGGGTGCGCCCCCTGTCTCGTGGCCCCCCTGCAGCTCCGTCGACCTCAACTCCAACTCCATATATTCCGTCTTGCGGAGAAAAAAATCAGAGAGGAAGTTTCATCGCGTTTTACGATACGGAGCCGCCGCCAAGCCCTAATCTCTCTCGGGAGGGCTGATCTGGAGTCCGTCCGGGGCTCCGGAGAGGGGGATTCGTCGCCATCATCATCATCAACCATCCTCCATCACCAATTTCATGATGCTCACCGCCGTGCGTGAGTAATTCCATCGTAGGCTTGCTAGACGGTGATGGGTTGGATGAGAATTATCATGTAATCAAGTTAGTTTTGTTAGGATTTGATCCCTAGTATCCACTATGTTCTGAGATTGATGTTGCTATGACTTTGCTATGCTTAATGCTTGTCACTAGGGCCCGAGTGCCATGATTTCAGATCTGAACCTATTATGTTTTCATGAATATATGTGTGTTCTTGATCCTATCTTGCAAGTCTATAGTCACCTATTATGTGTTATGATCCGACAACCCCGAAGTGACAATAATCAGCATACTTCTCGGTGATGACCGTATTTTGAGGAGTTATGTATTCACTATGTGTTAATGCTTTGGTCCGATTCTCTATTAAAAGGAGGCCTTAATATCCCTTAATCTCTACTCCTAATGGAGCAGTTGGTTTATAGTACGCCGTTTATTTTTCGCTGGTTATTTTTCGTCTCACCACTTTCATTGGTTTTATTTCGCTGGTTTTATTTCGTCTCCCTCCCACCTGCCTTTTCACTTCACCACCCACATAAACCCATCAGATTCGTTACCATATAAAAAATAAATCACAATCAATAAAGTATTGATGGACCACCCACATAAACCCATCAGATTAGTTACCATATAAAAAATAAATCACAATCAATCAAGTATTGATGGGATAATTCCTTATATTGATGTGATTTTCCCTTTCTTATCATCAATCATCTCTACTGCCTAAAAAATGCGTAGCTTTCCTTTTCCTGCCAACCAACCGCGTCTCGTCTCCCTACGTCCGCCCTCGTTGCTCTGCCTCCCGCACGAAAACCCCCCTCTCGTTTGACCTCCCCCAAACCCCGCACGATGGAAAAACCCAGCCGCCTGCTTCCCCTCCTCTCGACCGCTCCATACGTCCAGATCGCAGCCCCATCCCCACCCTCCTCTCACGTCACGGCGGCCGATGGACTGCCGCCACCACCCTCCTACTCTCTCGCCGCCGTTGTCCTCCCGCTCGCTCGCCGCCGCCGTCGCCACCAATCCCGGCAAAGGTGCTGTTGCTGCTATGTTGCCTCCTTTCCCCATCCAAGCCCGACCATGGCAACGGCGCCCTCTCATGTGTCCTGCAGTGAGGTTTGGGGAGGCGCGACCACAATCCAGTAGGGATCTATCCGCGGACCCGTCCGCTGGGATGGGTGTTGCCTCCGTTGCGAATGGGATCGAAGGGAGGGACTACTTCCTTGTCAAGGTCGGCGAGGCAGCGGCAGATTGGGAGCCCGGTTGTGAACATGGGAGTTCGTCCCCATGGAGACGGCGGCTGTGGAGATTGGATGTGAAGCAACCTCACTTGCCGGTGGTGGAGGCTTGCCGTCCATGTGCTCCTTTCTTCTCCCGGTATCCCCATTCCTTGCCTCCCATTACAAAAGCAAGCATGAATGAGTGCAGGGGCTGATTTTCATCAATTCATTTCTCATATTTTTAGTTGCTTTTTTGAGATTATACAAGATGCTCCCGATCTGTTTTGTCAAATTACTTGGATCGTCTTATGGAATTGACAGCCATCGTATTTTTCACCTCATGTTATTTCTTAATCCTTGTCCCACTAGTCATCCACTACATGTTTGGTAATGACGTGATGTTGAGGCGGCTAGGAGAAGCTCAACAGCCAGATCAAGGGCTATCGAGATGGATATGGGAGCCAAGCAGTAGTTCTTCTGTTAAATTTTGGTTATTATCTTTTCTATTGGTACAATTGTGGGATGGTTGATTTTGACTCGGTGTAACATTTGCATTTGTTTCCCCAGCTTGTTGGCGTAGATGCGTGGCACTACGGCAACTAATCAAGAGTGAGGGCAGTGCACATCAGAGCTACGCTAAATGTAGCGAGCCAACCACGAATTGGGTATGTTCACACGAGGGATGGGAGAGGAGAGGAACATTAACATTTTTCATGATTTGGATGAAAATTTCAGTTCGTAGTTTCTCCGTACGTGGCAACACACTAGCGGTACTCATGGGCTTAGGATGAAAGTAGCGCCAGCAGAATCAGTAGGTTGGATGGGAAGGCGGTTGTTTCCCTTGTCCCTTGGTGCTAGCCTACCGTGGCGGCCTCACTAACTTGCTCATTGCGAATACGAGTTCGTGGGGTCGCGAGTTGCTGCAGATTTGTTTTTATCACTTTTTACAATATTTATTGATGTATCCCTAACTCATCGAGTCATTTTTAGCTTCGATTTCCCATATACGCCAGCCTAAATATCCCATGGTCAGAATATTTGCATGGTTAGTGGACATTGTCCCTTTCTTTCGTATTCAGTGATGGATGAAAAGTCAGAAATGACAATTCTGCTGTATTATTCAATTCGAACTAATGTTTAGTATTTTATATTGCCGATAGAAATAATTTATCCGCTTGATTTAGGAAGTGCACATAGGTAGGTCAACATATTTTGTAGCTCTTTCAAATGTAAAAGCATATGTTGCATAAGAAATTATTATCTTCGAAGCATACTCACATTTCACTAACAAATAGGGGGAGGTTCAGACTTCAGAGCAATGATAACAAGGTTTGTTCCTCACTCTTTTGTTGGAATTTTAGTTCCAAGTTAACATGATTTCTTATCCGCTTCATAAGTCATGCATTTGCTTAATTAGGTGATAAGTAGAGCAAAAAAATTGATCATGTTATTGTGGGGTTTGTTTAAACTCCAGCATAAGGAATTCTGGTTTAAGAAAAAAGACTTTTGGCTTCTTCAATTACAAATTGATTGCAACATCGTGTTAGTATGTGATTTCTCACATCTGGTTATAATATTTGTGAAGACGTACATTGCACGTGCACTTGGAAGCGGGCCCCTGGCCCGCGCCGGACGGCACCGACGCCGACCCAGGCCACATCCTCCGCATATTCTTGGAGCTGTGGCTAAACGATTTACATGAAATTAATTCCCTCAGTTCTGGTGGCAAATATAATACACATAATCCATATTGTTATGCACTAGCGTGTGTGTGTGAAATAGATGAATTATGGTCCCGTACCCAATAAGATGGACATGTGTGTGTTAGAGAGAGGGAGAGGGGGAGAGAGAGTGAGGAAGAGGGAGGGAGAGAGAGTGTGTGTGAGGATTTGATGGTAAAAAAGGTCGCCAATGTCGTAATATTGAACTCTTGAAGTTAATGTGGCCCCGTTGCAACGCACGGGCGTTCTTCTAGTTTCCACTAGGACCCCGCTGCCACGGGAGGGTAGGACAAAAGATGTCATGCAAGTTCTTTTCCATAAGCACGTATGACTATATTCGGAATACATGCCTACATTACATTGATGAACTGGAGGTAGTTCTGTGTCACCCTATGTTATAGCTATTACATGAGGAATCACATCCGACATAATTATCCATCACTGATCCATTGCCTACGAGCTTTTCATATATTGTGCTTCGCTTATTTACTTTTCCGTTGCTATTATTACAATCACTATAAAACCCCAAAAATATTATCTTTTGCTATCTTTATCTTTACCACTGTTACCATTACTATCATACTACTTTTCTACTAAATACCTTGCTGCAGATACCAAGTTATCCAGGTGTGGTTGAATTGACAACTCAACTTCTAATACTCAAGAACATTCTTTGGCTCCCCTTGTGTCGAATCAATAAATTTGGGTTGAATACTCTACCCTCGAAAGTTGTTGCGATCCCCTACACTTGTGGGTTATCAAGACTAATTTCTGGCGCCATTGCCGGGGAGCATAGCTCTATTCTCTGAGTCACTTGGGATTTATATCTGCTGATCACTATGAAGAACTTGAAAGATCAAAGAACTAAAATTTATCCCTCAACTACGAGGGGAGGTAAGGAACTGCCATCTAGCTCTACACTAGATTCTCCTTCTGTTATGAATAAGCTTGCGACACCTAGACCTGCTACTGCTATGAATTCTGATATGTCGCATGTTATTGATGATGCCACTTCTGCTATGCATGATACTTATGATGAAACTACTTCTATGCTTGATACTACTGTGCCATTAGGTGAATTTCTTGATGAACAACTTACTAAGGCTAGGGAGAATGAAATTATTGATGATAGTGATGATGAAGGTTCTCTGAACGATTATGAATTGCCTGTTGTTCCTGAAGGTTATGTTATGGATGAAGAAACTGCTAGAGATTTTCTTGCGTGCACTGATAGATCAGATCTTAAGAAATTATTAGCTAAGCTGAAACAAAAGACTCTAAATGCTAGAATGAAACATGACCCTTCTTTTGGCACTTCACCTATCTTTATTACTGATAAGGAATATGAAATCTCTGTTGATCCCGAGATTATTACTTTAGTTGAATCAGATCCTTTTTATGGCACTGAATCTGAAACTGTTTTGGCACATCTCACCAAGTTAAATGATATAGCCACCCTGTTTACTG
Organism: Triticum dicoccoides; assembly: GCF_002162155.2. Taxonomy (NCBI): domain Eukaryota; kingdom Viridiplantae; phylum Streptophyta; class Magnoliopsida; order Poales; family Poaceae; genus Triticum; species Triticum dicoccoides. The sequence goes on along the minus strand of NC_041385.1, from coordinate 108,779,119 downwards.
ATGATGAGACGTCTCGCTATTATTATATCCTTAAGATATCTATGACTTGGTTTAATTCTCTTGATCCTGGTTGTGTGCATAGTCCTCAGGATATGATTTATTACTTCTCTGCTAAATATTTTCCTGCTCATAAGAAACAAGCTGCCATGCGGGAAATATATAATTTTGTGCAAATCAAAGAAGAGAGTCTCCCACAAGCTTGGGGGAGGCTTCTCCGATTACTTAATGCTTTGCCTGATCATCCAATTAAGAAAAATGAAATACTTGATATCTTCTATAATGGACTAAATGATGCTTCCAAGGACCACTTGGATAGTTGTGCTGGTTGTGTTTTCAGGGAAAGAACAGCCGACGAAGCTGAATTATTATTGAACAATATGTTGACTAATGAGAATAATTGGACTCTTCCTGAGCCAATTCCTGAGGCAATTCCTGAACCAATTAAGCCAACTCCTGAGCCTATTCTTAAACCTACTCCGAAAAAGGGAGGTGTTCTATTTCTCAGTCCTGAAGATATGCAAGAGGCAAAGAAATCAATGAAAGAGAAAGGTATTAAAGCTGAAGCCGTTAAGAATTTACCTCCTATTGAAGAAATACATGGTCTTAACATATTGCCTGTTGAAGAAACACATTGTCTTGATAACCCGATACAGCTAGTGAAGGTAAATTCTCTCTATAGATATGATAAAGAAGAAATCCCGTCTACTAAATTTCATAGTCCATGCTTAGATGAATTTGATGATTTCATGGATAGACAAGCAAATTTCAATGATTATGCTGGTAGACAATTGAAGAATAATGCTTATACGATAGGACGCTTGAATGATTATATACCTTGAGTTAAAGATGAACTTAAACTCACTAGTAAACATGCTTCTATGATTGCTACTCAAGCTGAACAAGTACTTAAAGCTGAGAGTGAATTGCTAGTTGAATTAATTAATAAACATGACTTTGCTGTTAGAGTGGCTACTAGAACTGGTAAAATGACTCAGGAACCTTTATATCCTGAAGGCCACCCTAAGAGAATCGAGCAAGATTCTCAGAATAATAATCTAGATGCTCCTAGTTCTTCTAAGAAGAAGAAAAATAGAAGGATAGGACTTTGCATGCTTCTAGTGAACCTAGTGTAGAAACACCTGAGAATCCTAATAATACTTCTATCTCTGATGCTGAAACACAATCTGGAGATGAACATGAACCTGATGATAATGCTAATAATAATGTTCATGTAGATGTTCAACCTAGTAATAATAATGATATAGAAATTGAACCTGCTGTTGGTCTTGATAACCCACAATCAAGAAACCAACGTTATGATAAGAGAGATTTTGTTGCTAGGAAACATGGTAGAGAAAGAGAACCATGGGTTCAGAAACCCATGCCCTTCCCTCCTAAATCATCCAAGACAAAGGATGATGAGGACTTTGAGCGTTTTGCTGAAATGATTAGACCTATTTTCTTACGCATGCGCTTAACTGATATGCTTAAAACAAACCCTTATTCTAAATATATGAAAGATATCATCACTAATAAGAGGAAAATACCTGAAGCTGAGATCTCCACCATGCTTGCCAACTATACCTTTAAAGGTGGAATACCTAAGAAACTTGGTGATCCCGGAGTACCCACTATACCTTGCTCTATTAAGAGAAATTATGTTAAAACTGCTTTATGTGATTTAGGAGCCGGTGTTAGTGTTATGCCTCTTTCCTTGTACCGTAGACTTGAATTAAGTAAGTTGACACCCACTGAGATATCCTTGCAAATGGCTGATAAATCAACTGCTATACCTGTCGGCATTTGTGAGGACGTGCCTGTTGTTGTTGTGAATGTTACTATTTTGACAGACTTCGTTATTCTTGATATTCCTGAGGACGATAGTATGTCTATTATCCTTGGTAGACCCTTTTTAAATACTGAGGAGCTGTTATTGATTGCAACAAAGGCAATGTCACCTTTCATGTTAATGGAAATGAGCATACGGTACATTTTCCGAGGAAACAACCATTCATAGCTTAAATACTATTGAGAAAATTCCATCAATTATTATTGGAGCTTTTCAATTTCCTCTTCGTACTTTCAAGAAAAAGTATGATATTCTTATTATTGGGGATGTTCATATCCCCGTTAAGGTAACCTAGTGTCACTTTGAAATTTCTCCGGTTCCGTGTTATTCGGAATGAGTTTGTTAACAAGACTTGATGAACCTTGTTAGTGGATTCATTTTGATGATCATGAGATGGATATAACTAGAAGGCACAACCTTCTGTACCCTCTTTTTACTTTCTGTTAATTAAAGTAAATAAAGCAAAAATAGTTTTATCTATCTGTTTTCTGAATTATCCATGCAATAAAAAATATCCCAAAAATAAAAATGCTCCAAATGCCCTGCAAATTTGGTATGATTTTTTATGAATTATTTGAGGATTTTAGGCACTGAAAACACTGCAGGGGGTTTGCCACCTGGCCACGAGAGTGGAGGGCGCACCCACACCCCCTAGGCGCCCCCTTGTCTCATGGCCCCCTGGTGGACCCCCTCCACTTATGCCAGCACCCACACACTCCATCTTCTCCCCCCAAAAAATCCCCATCCAGCTCAAGCACGAGTTCTAGCTCATTTTGCTGCGATTTTCGATCTCCTTGCTGAAAGCTCCATTCACAAAACTGCTTTGGAAGATTGTTGCTTGGTATGTGACTCCTCCATTGGTCCAAATAGTTTTTGTACTAGTGCTTTATTCATTGCAAATCCTTGCTGCCTTGGTGACCCTGTTCTTGAGCTTGCATGTTAAATTTATGAGGTACCAAGTAATTTTAATGCATGATATAGGCTCTAGGAACTTGTAAGAGTAGTTGCTATCCACCTTGTTTAGTTTTATTCACTTTTATTTTGAAGTTACTAAAATTTCAGAAATTTTCAGGAAATGTTAAAGAGATTTTTGAGGGGCTTTTCTAGCCAAGGTCCCCAGGAAAAACAAGCTAAAGAGAAGGAAAAGGCCAAATATAATCTTCCTCGCATAGCGAAAATACGGCCATGTGAATGGCCATGCGATGATTTCTTGAGAGAAGCTGGAATTTATGAAGATTTTATTCTTTGATCGAGAATGCAAGCCTCACCGATTTCCTCCTTGACCGGATCGATCAGTATCTCTTACTTACCAATACTTTCGTGCAAAACTTTTATTATTATCCCAAGAAGTCACCGCCTTCAGTATCATTTCATTTAAATGATGAATTCAGAGAAATGTCTTTACGTGATTTTTGCGCGGTATGTAGGATACCCTTTGGGGGAAAATTAGAGGAACCACATCCTAGCGATGTGGATGGCTTTGTTAACACTATCACTGTAGGGGATCCAAAGAAAGGTTCTGATGCGAGAATCTCTAGCATACACTTTCCTGCTTTGCGCTATTTTGCCATATTTGCTAGTAGATGCTTGATTGGTCGTGGAAATAGTGGAAACTTCAGTGTCCCAGATATTATTATTCTACTCCATGCCTTGTTTGGTGATAATAGTTTTAGTATGGGTGCCGTTATTGCTAAACGTCTAAACCTGAATCATACAAAAGGCCCCATTTTTGGAGGTACCTATGTTGCACGTCTTGTAGACACTTTGAGATACCTATTAGGCACTATGAGGAAGAGGATACAATTTTGCCTTTTTACACTTTAGATTACAGGAGCATGGTAGCACACGAGTTTATTGTTCATAACAATGATAAGATACTCCTGTATAACTTGAGATTTAATAAGAAAAACAATGAGACTATTATTCTGCCTGCACCTCTGTTGTTTGATTTGACTGCAGATAATTTTCTTGTCACACCGGAAGCGGTGTATGCTCATCGAGGCCAAGCATCCACTCCAGAGCCTAAGACCAAGCCAGAACCACCACTAGACCCATATCATCCATCATCTTATCAGTGGGATCCGGAGGAGATCTCCAACCAATGGTATCCTGATTACACCTCTCAGTACACCGGGGAGAGTAGCCGCGGTCCGTGGTATTAGACCAACTTAGGCCAAAAGCCTAAGCTTGGGGGAGTATGTATTTCTCACTGACTTTACATTCATGTTCACAAACTATTCTAGTCGTCGGTGCTCATACTCTTTCATTGTATTATCCATGCTAGTTTAATTCTCCTTTTCTAGTTTTCTTTTTGTGTGTTTGATAAACCTTAAGAAAAACCAAAAAAAATAGTTAGTTTAATTTCCATGCTTGTAGTAGAAATTAAAATGAAAACCCAAAAAGATTTCTCATTCTTCTTTTACTTGTTGGGAGCTTTCCCGTGTAAATAGTTTTATTTTCTTTTCTTTCCTTTGGGGGGTTGAGAGTAGAAGACCATATTGAAAATGTTTAGTGGCTCTCATATGCATGATTGTTTATTTAACTTAGAGCCCATATTACTTTGTCTTCTCTCTTGAGTTGAATGCTTGCAGATTCCAGCTTAGTCCAATGCACGTACACTCTTATTATTATACACATCGTTAGGTCGTGCGAGTGAAAGGCAATAATGACGATATATGATGGACTGATTGAGATGAGAGAAGCTGGTATGAACTCGACCTCTCGTGTTTTTGTAAATATGATGAGTTCATCGTTCCTGATTCAGCTTATTATGAAGTAAACATATTTGCAATAACATTTAGAGATTATAGTTGCTTGTGCCATGCTTGATTAGCTGTGAGTTATAATGGTTTACCTTGCGTGCCAACATGCTATTAGAATGATTATGATGTGGTATGATGGGATGGTATCCTCCTTTAAATGAATTGAGTGACTCGACTTGGCACATGTTCACGCATGTAGTTGAAACAAATCAACATAGCCTTCATGATATTTATGTTCATGGTGGATTATATCCTACTCATGCTTGTACTTGGTGTGAATTAGTTTTAATGCATTTTATGACTGTTGTTGCTCTCTCAGTTGGTCGCTTCCCAGTCTTTTGCTAGCCTTCACCTGTACTAAGCGGGAATACTGCTTGTGCATCCAAACTCCTTAAACCCCAAAGTTATTCCAATGAGTCCACCATACCTTCCTATATGCGGTATTTACCTGCCGTTCCAAGTAAATTTGTATGTGCCAAACTCCAAACCTTCAAATGAAATTCTGTTTTGTATGCTCGAGCAGCTCATGTTTCCACTAGGGCTGCCTATATCTTCCATGCTAGGTGGGTTATTCTCAAGAGGAGTGGACTCCGCTCCTCATTCACGAGAAAGGGCCGGTAACCGGGATGCCTAGTCCCATGATCCAAAAAGATCAAAGTAAATCAATATAATTAAGCAAAACTCCCCCAGGGCTATTGTTAGTTGGAGGCACTCGTTGTTTCGAGCAAGCCATGGATTGATGCTTGTTGGTGGTGGGGTAGTATAAACTTTTGCCATTCTGCGTGGGAACTGCCTATAATGCATGTAGTGTGGAAGATACAGCCATCTCATAGTTGTTGCGTTGACAGTGAAAGTATGCCGCCCAAAATGTTATTCGATCTCTATTTTAAAATTGAGCTCTAGCACCTCTACAAATCCCTGCTTCCCTCTGTGAAGGGCCTATATATTTACTTTTATGTTGAGTCATCACCTTCTTATTAAAAAGCACCCGCTAGAGAGCACACTGTCATTTGCATTCATTACTGTTGGTTTATATTGTGTATGACTTGACTGGATCTCTTTTACCATGAATTACAATGTTTAGTCAGTCCTTGATCTTTAAAGGTGCTCTGCATTTATGTTTTGCGGTCTCAGAAAGGGCTAGCGAGATACCATTTCATTGTATCATGTTATGATTGTTTTGAGAAAGTGTTGTCATCCGAGTTTTATTATTATTGCTCGCTAGCTGATTATGCCATTGATATGAGTAATTGTGAGACCGAGGTGTTATTGTGAGTATGGTTAGTTCATAATACTTGTTGAAACTTGAATGCTGGCTTTACATGTTTACAACAACAATAGCAAATAGAGTTTGTAAAAGTTTTTCTTTATCACTTTCAGTTTATTAACTGAATTGCTTGAGGACAAGCAAAGGTTTAAGCTTGGGGGAGTTGATATGTCTCCAACGTATCTGCTTTTCCAAACACTTTTGCCCTTATTTTGGACTCTAACTTGCATGATTTGAAGGGAACTAACCCGGACTGACGCTGTTTTCAGCAGAATTACCATGATGTTGTTTCATGTGTAGAAAACAAAAGTTCTCGGAATGACCTGAAAATCCTCGGAGACAAGTTTCAGAAAATATAAAAAATGCTCGCAAAATATGAAGACCAGGGGCCCACACCATGTCCACGAGGGTGGGGGCGCGCCCACCCCCTCTGGGTGTGCCCCCTATCTCGTTGCCCCCCTATAGCTCCGCCGACCTCAACTCCAACTCCATATATTCCGTCTCACGGAGAAAAAAAAATCAGAGAGGAAGTTTCATCGCGTTTTACGATACGAAGCCACCGCCAAGCCCTAATCTCTCTTAGGAGGGCTGATCTGGAGTCCGTTCGGGGCTCCGAAGAGGGGGATTCGTCGCCATCGTCATCATCAACCATCCTCCATCACCAATTTCATGATGCTCACCGCCATGCATGAGTAATTCCATCGTAGGCTTGCTGGACGGTGATGGGTTGGATGAGAATTATCATGTAATCAAGTTAGTTTTGTTAGGGTTTGATCCCTAGTATCCACTATGTTCTGAGATTGATGTTGCTATGAATTTGCTATGCTTAATGCTTGTCACTAGGGCTTGAGTGCCATGATTTCAGATCTGAACCTATTATGTTTTCATGAATATATGTGTGTTCTTGATCCTATCTTGCAAGTCTATAGTCACCTATTATGTGTTATGATCCGACAACCCCGAAGTGACAATAATCGGGATACTTCTTGGTGATGACCGTAGTTTGAGGAGTTCATGTATTCACTATGTGTTAATGCTTTGGTCCGGTTCTCTATTAAAAGGAGGCCTTAATATCCCTTAGTTTCCACTAGGACCCCGCTGCCACGGGAGGGTGGGACAAAAGTTGTTATGCAAGCTCTTTTCCATTAGCACGTATGACTATATTCAGAATACATGCCTACATTACATTGATGAACTGGAGCTAGTTCTGTGTCACCCTATGTTATAGCTATTACATGAGGAATCGCATCCGACATAATTATCCATCACTGATCCATTGCCTACGAGCTTTTCATATATTGTTCTTTGCTTATTTACTTTTCCGTTGCTATTATTACAATCACTACAAAACCCCAAAAATACTATCTTTTGCTATCTTTATCTTTACCACTTTTACCATTACTATCATACTACTTTGCTACTAAATACCTTGCTATAGATACTAAGTTATCCAAGTGTGGTTGAATTAACAACTCAACTGCTAATACTCAAGAATATTCTTTGGCTCCCCTTGTGTCGAATCAATAAATTTGGGTTGAATACTCTACCCTCGAAAGCTGTTGCGATCCCCTACACTTGTGGGTTATCAGGGGGGCACCTCCTACGGCCTTCCTTGCCTCTCCTTTAGGGCCCATGATGTCCATTGATTCCCCCGGGGGGTTCCGGTAACTCCTTGGTATTCCGAAAAATACCCGAAACACTCCGGAACCATTCCGGTGCCCGAATATAACCTTCCAATATATCAATCTTTACCTCTCGACCTTGTCGAGACTCCTCGTCATGTCCATGATCTCATACGGGACTCCAAACTACCTCTACGGGTTTGAGAACTATGTAGACATGACTCATATAACACATATCATCATCGGACGTTAAGCGTGCGGACCCTACGGGTTCGAGAACTATGTAGACATGACCGAGACACCTCTCCGGTCAATAACCAACAGCGGAACCTAGATGCTCATATTGGTTCCCACATATTCTACAAGGATCTTTATCGGTCGAACCGCTATGTCAACATACGTTATTCCCTCATCGGTATGTTACTTGCCTGAGATTCGATCATCGGTATCTTCATACCTAGTTCAATCTCGTTACCGACAAGTCTCTTTACTCGTTCTGTAGTGCGTCATCCCGCAACTAAGTCATTAGTCACATTGCTTGCAAGGCTTCATATGATGTGCAATACCGAGAGGGCCCAGAGATACCTCTTTGATACTCAGAGTGACAAATCCTGATATCGATCTATGCCAACCCAACAAACACCTTTGGAGATACCTGTAGAGCATCTTTATAATCACCAAGTTATGTTGTGACGTTTGATAGCACACAAGGTATTCCTCCGGTGTCCAGGAGTTGCATAATCTTGTATTCGGAGGAATATATATTTGATATGAAGACAACAATAACAATAAAACTAATGGACTATCTTGATATTGATTGCTTGCATGACGTTGATCCACCTATTGCCATGCTTCATGCTAGTGCGACTTTCCCATGCGATGATTTACCCATTTATGATGAGTTTGATGATTGCCATGTGGAGTCTATTAGTTGCAATGCCATGTTGCATAGTATTTCTTGTGATAGTTCTCTTGGCCACATCATGTTTGACAATCCACTTGACTTGTCATATGCTATGCATGAGATCAACCATATGCCATATTTGCAATATCTTTGTAGTAACTATGCATACGGCAATAAAATGAACCCAATTTGCACTTATGGCATAGATGACAAGCCCATGGTTATTGGCATTTCTTTTTCTTGTGATGATATTGACATGCCACCTTTGCAATGCCATGCCATGACCACCTAGCTTCCGATATGAATTGTTTTGGATGTTGTCCATTTTCTCCGTATGATGTTTCCGATATTGCTCGTGAGGAGATCCCCATAGTTTCCTCATACATGTTAGGAGATTTTGATCAATCCCATCTATTGCATAATCCCAATAATTATTATGTGCACAATATGATCCCCATGAATGAAAATGATATTGATGTGCCATATACTTGTATACTCAATTTGTGTCCCCATCGTGTTATACACAATAATTATTCTTTCATGATGGATGACATGTTCTTATACCATGCATAAAATTTCTTTGGGCGATGCTTATCTTGTGCTATCTCACACGTGCACATACACATTATGATGGATGATGTGTACATTTACCACACACACACTTTCTTTGGTTTGTGTCTCTTTTGTGTAGGTGCCCATGAATACTTGTCAACCTCACAATCCCATGAGTTAACGAAATGAGCTCTAGATAGCAATGATTATTTGGGATCCCGCGGATTGGTTTTCACACCATTTCCATTGCGTAATGACATCGCACATTTCTTCTACATGACCCTCACATGGTTATGGGTTGCTGTCCATTACATATTCTATGCCCATCTTGCCATGTTCACTTTGCATGAAATGCTCATTTCTATGCCTTTTTCTTGTGACCCATGCTTTGCATTACACATGATAATTGATTCTCATACTTGTATGTGTATTTGCAAGCTTGGTGGAGATATTGCTTGTTATGGCCATATTCCATTTATGACACATTCCTATGATGATACTATGATCTTGCTTTGTGTTCGTGCTTGTGATATGTCATGTGCATTGCCTATACGTACTATTTGCTTACATGTCATGATTGCCATGATTTCCCCTAGTGTGTTGCATCTCTGCTCCACTAGTTTGCACGACATGATTGATATGCTTGCTTATGTTGCATCACCAATGATTCATACTTGCTCGTCTGATGCGGTTGTGTAACATCCCAAAATTCTAAATTTTGGAATGTTATATTAAATAGATAGTTATGATTGCTTGTGTGATGTGCTGTGTGAAATTGAGTGAAATTTGAAACTTTTGAAAGTTAAATGAGAGGGAATAAAAGGACTTTCCCAAACTTTCATCTTGCTTTTATGGTCTCCATGAATTCAAATTATTTTCAAAATACAAAACCCTAGAGAGAAGATGACATGACTTCTTCCATTTAAATAAATGAAAAGGGTTTCAAAAAGATTTGAATTCCATTTGGAACTATTTCAAATTCAGAAACTTTAAGCAACTCAATGATTTTCATGAGAGAAGATAAAATGACTTCTTCAAAACATATGAAATATGAGTTGGGAGTTTAAAAGAAATCCAATTTAAAGTCCATTTGAAAATTATTTTCAATTTGGACTTATTTGAGTTTTATTCAAATTATTTTTCTCCAAAAATAGAATATATGGAAAATAGGGTAAAATGATTCCCTACAATAGAAAATTGGAGAGAAATTCATTTGAAATCATTTTGGTATTTTTTAAATGATTTTTATTGGGATTTATTGCACAAGTAGCACTGTTTGCTTTATTTAAATTTTTTGTGGATTTTATTTGACTTTAGAAAAATATTCATGTTGTAGGAAATCTTTTTCTGAAAATTTTGATATATTATATGCCTATAGTATATATTCTTATTTTGTTGGTTTATCTTATTTTTGGTTGTGTGTAAAAAAAGAAAGAAAAAAGAAAACTCTCTCCCGCCGACTGGGCCGGCCCAGCTCCCAGCCAGGCCCAGGCCCATAGCCGCCACCGCCTTTCTTCCCCGTGGCCGACCGGGACTCTCCCGAAGTCCGCCGCCGCCGCGCCTTGCCCCTCGCCCATGCCTCCCGAGGCTCCTGGCCTTTAAAAGCCGAGGCCGACACCTCCCCCCCTCTCTCTGGTCGCACCGCCGCCCCTCCTGCATCTCGCCGCCGCCTGCGTCGCATCTTGCCGCCGCCGCTGGTCGCAGTCGCGCTGCCACCGCTGCACCATCACCGCTCTGCCGCCGTTGCCTGCTTGCGCCGCACCCCGCACCAGTTGCGCCGCTGCCAGCCTCGTCCGTGCTGCCCTGCACCACTTCGCCCTGCCGTTAGAGATCCCCGCCTCGCCGGACTCGCTCGATCCCGATCCACCGCCGGTTTTCGACAAAAAAACCTCTACCCTGACCGATATAAACCACCAATCCAGATCGTTTTTTAAACAAACCATTTTGTTTTATTATTTAGTGAACGTTTTTCTGTTTAGGTAGTTTCAGCGAACGTTTTCGTTCGTTAGATTTTTGTAACGAACGTTCATTATTTAGTCTTTTCTTTTTCTGTTTATTTACATTAGGGACCTATCCGTGAATATAATTATTTACAAATTAGCCCCTGGTTTTCAAACGACCATAACTCTTTGCTCGTTTATCCAAATCCAACGAAACCAACGCCCACTTCTTCGTTTTGATCTCATCTATCCAGATAATCAACTTAAGCATATTTTTGAAAGTTTAAAATTTCTTTTCCAACAGTTTTAAATTCAAACTTCTTTTGTTCATAATTTGAGTTTCGTAACTCCGATTTGAGTGATTCTTTTTGCAAATCGAAGCTCTTGACCTAAACTTTCTGATAAGGCCAAATTCACTTAATTTTGGTACTGTTAGAAATTGTTTTGTTTTGGAAGGGTCATTTGCTTGGTTCCGAAGTTTTCTGAATTGCTTTCTTCGTTCTTCCCGATCTTTTGAATGATTTCTTATGTGTGGTTACTATTGCTTGCTCACGATAGATTGACCGGAGTGTGACGAGTAGAACTATCAGGAGTTATGAGTGCGAATCATCTTCATGAACAGTACAAGGCAAGTTCACACTTTGATCATATCCCTTTATTACCTAGTTTTTATGCATTAGTTTCAACCCTCGAACATTGCATGAGTAGGATTGATTACATGTGGGTATTGGGAAGTAGTTGATGAGGTAGAACCTATTATCCTTTATATCAAAACCCCGAGAGTTACTATGTTATGCTTATGCTGCTATGCTATGCTCGTGTACGTGGTTTGGTTTGAGTGATTCATGACAGATGTGAGAGTTATTATTAAAGGTTAACTTAAGGTGGCTACTTTAATACACATCTGGGTGGAATGGTAGAGGCACCTTGGAGCACCCAGTGGTTTGCCCGGGCGCTTGGAGAACCTAGTGCTTGCCCAAGGGGATCCCCGAGTACCCATGTGATCACCCTATGGAATGCCACCCAGGCTCAAAGGGATCATAAGATTAATCATGCTAGAAACTTCCGTGCGCAGCCACAAGCTATTATGGGCTCTAGCATAGTTGAGTCTGTTGCATGACCTCTTTCAGTGGTGGGCTAGCAGATGTAGGGGAAAGTAGGTGTAACTGTCCACCCAGAGTAAAGAGTTAATGTTTCTGAAAGACTGTGTCTCGGTTATCCGTTTCTCAAACACCATGTAGTGCAAGAAATCCAATGGAGGAGATCTAGTCTTGTGGGTAAAAGTGCGCAAACCTTTGCAGAGTGTACAAACTAATCATGATTAGCCGTGTCCCCGGTTATGGACATTTTGAGTATCTGGTTCTTGGATTATCATGTTGATCTCATCACATTACTTAAGTAATTTTTTGGGTTATAATTATTACTTTGGGATTGAGTTGGAGGAACCTTCTCAATGATTTCAATGAACTATGTAGTTAAATAAAATAGATTCCTCTATTGTAGGAAAAAATTGGCTTTATGCAAAAATAAGCTTAGAGCTTTCCACCAGCCAAATATGCATGTAGTGATAGCTAATATTACATCATTATCCTATGGTGTTAATTTGCCAGTACATTCAATGTACTGAACCTTTGTGGCTGCAACGTCTTATGTTGCAGGAATCTTACGACGAGTACGTGATACGTTAGGGTTACGATTTCTACACTCAACTTTGCCGTTGGTGTTGATGGGAATCCACAACCTTGTTGTTTCTTCCGCTATATGGATTGAGGTAATAGTATTTACGTTACTTTATACATGTGATTTACCTCTGTTATAAATCCTCGAGTACTGTGTGTGTCAGCATACCGATCCAGGGATGACACTTAAGCACAGAGACTTGACCGTCTGAGGTTGGGTCGCTACAAGTTGATGAGAACCATCTGCATGCTTTGCATATGACTACTATTGCTTCTTGGCATATGTCTCCATATGTTGCCTCTCTCATGCTAGATGATTTGCCATGCTTTGAGTGCAACAATGCTTTTAGTCTTGATTATGAGATTGCCCCCATATTATTCTCCCATATATTTGGAGGTTTTGACATATTTCTTGATTACGTTGTTGGTGGTGTTCTAGGACAAAGAGTTGATAAGAAATTAAATGTTATCCATTATGCTAGTAAAACTCTAGACAGTGCCCAATGAAATTATGCTACAACTGAAAAAATAATTTTTAGCAGTTGTATTTGCTTGTGATAGGTTCAGATCTTATATTGTTGATTCCAAAGTAACTGTTCACACTGATCATGCTGCTATTAAATATCTTATGGAAGAGAAAAATGCTAAACCTAGACTTATTAGGTGGGTTCTCTTGTTACAAGAATTTGATTTGCATATTATTAATAGAAAGGGAGCTGAGAACCCCGTTGCAGACAACTTGTCTAGGTTAGAAAATGTTCTTGATGACCCACTGCCTATTGATGATAGCTTTCCTGATGAACAATTAGCTGTCATAAATGCTTCTCGTAATACTCCTTGGTATGCTGATTATGCTAATTATATTGTTGCTAAATTTGTACCACTTAGTTTCACATACCAGCAAAAGAAAATGTTTTTCTATGATTTAAGACATTACTTTTGGGATGACCCACTTGCGGCTGACTCGCTTCTACATCGCACTTGCTTGTGCTTCAGAATTGTGAAGGATGCACAAGGACATGCTTTCAAGGTGATATCCTTCTCTTTTGAGAACCCCCATACTATGAGCATGAATATTGTGAATCCTACTTCATGTGTTGCTTGCACCTTAACACATTGCATAGATGCTAGAGATCTTTCTTTGACTTATCATTGCCACATTTCCATGCCTCATGACATATATGCCTTGTGTGTTGAATCCAATTCTTGGATTACTTGCTCCTATAATATGCTTGGTTGCAACAATGTCATCACTTCACATATGACATGCCCAATTGAACGCTACATGCTTGACTTGATTACATCACACACGATGAACATTTTCCCTCTCTATTGTGTTGAGTACCACACTATCTTCACTACACCCTATGCCCGTTATGCTTGGATTGTCTTGCACTTGACCTATGTGTTTAGACACTTCATTTATTTTGGTGTTGTGAATGATTCTTATTCCTACCATCGGCCATTTGTTGAGTGCTTTATGAATGATTTCTATGACCATGAGGTAGATGCTTATTCTCTTGTCACACATATTTGCATCACTACCTCACATTTACATGATTGTTTCCATGATGACCTTGATTGTGCTCAATTCATATGCTTACATGCCATGTCACAATCCTTTGTCACACCTTATGCTATGCACGATGACGACACTTGTTAGGTGAATCATCACTGCAATGCTTGGTTTTGCACTAACGCTAACCACATTTGTTTTTCCAAGTGCTTGTTGTCTTTACTCCTTTTGAAGGAACCACATGACGGTGCGACATTGGAGAGTGACCACTATGAGCTTCAAGATGATAACTACTTGCTAAACGTCCACTTCTACATGACGATGCCATCTCTTTACCATGGTGATTTGGTTTTCGATCCGAGGTCGGATCTTTCCCAAGGGGGAGGGGACGATGCAGAGCATCCTATAGACATCACCATGCCAAGAGTCCGTTTGGCGAGTGACACGTTGATGTCTGCTAGAACTACATCGGTATTTCCCCAAAGAGGAAGGGATGATGCAGTATAGCGATGGTAGATATTTCCCTCAGTGATGAGACCAAGGTTATCGAAGTAGTAGGAGAACCTCCTCACACCATGGAAACAACACCTGCACACAAATAACAAATACTCACAACCCGACGTGTTAAAGGGGTCGTCAATCCCTTTCGGGTATGGTGCCTTAAGATAGGAAAATAACGTGAGGTAAAAGTGGTAGATAGGATAAATATATCGCGAAACAAATAAATTGCAGCAAGGTATTTTTGTATTTTTGGTTTAATAGATCTGAAAATAAATGCAAAGGAATTTGCAAAGGAAAATATGATAAGAAGAGACCCGGGGGCCACATGTTTCACTAGTGGCTTCTCTCGAGAAAAATAGCAAACAGTGGGAAAACAATTACTGTTGGGTAATTGATAGAACTTCAAATAATCATGACGATATCCAGGCAATGATCATTACATAGGCATCAAGTCCAAGATTAGTTGACCGGCTCCTGCCTGCATCTACTACTATTACTCCACACATCGACCGCTATCCAGCATGCATGTAGTGTATTAAGTCCATGGAGAAACGGAGTAATGCAATAAGAACGATGACATGATGTAGACAAGATCTATTTATGTAGAAATAGACCCCATCTTGGTATCCTTAGTAGAAACAATACATACATGTCGTTTCCCTTTCTGTCACCGGGATCAAGCACCGTAAGATCGAACCCATCACAAAGCACCTCTTCCCATTGCAAGATTAATAGATCAAGTTGGCCAAACAAAACCCAAATATCGGATAAGAAATATGAGGCTATAATCAATCACTCATATAAGAGATCAAAGAACACTCAAATAACTTTCATGGATAAAAACATAGATGTCACGCCCAGTATGCGATACTATCCTAAAGAGACTCGAAGGTCCCCCCAAGGATAGAACCGCATATCGAAACGCTTTTGCAAAGTGGATATCATTACATCAACATTACATAATAGATGGGAATATATACATAAGGCAAACAATGCCACATGAATACAACATCACAATACATAAGAGCAACATCCGGCTACGGATGGAACACGAACAGAAAATCAAACGACATCCACCTTGCTAGCCCAGGCTGCCGACCTGGAACCTATCCCCTGATCGAAGAAGCAGAAGGAGAACTCCAAAACAAGTAACATCGCTCTCGCGTCATGATCATCGCATAACCTGTACCTGCAACTGTTGTTGTAGTAATCTGTGAGCCACGAGGACTCAGCAATCCCATTACCATGGGTATCAAGACTAGCAAAGCTTAATGGGAAAGGAAGGGGTAAAGTGGTGAGGTTGCAGCAGCGACTAAGCATATATGGTGCCTAACATACGCAAATAAGAGCGAGAAGAGAGCAAATGGAATGGTCGTGAAGCTAGCAATGATCAAGAAGTGATCCTGAACTCCTACTTACTTCAAACATAACCCAAAGACCGTGTTCACTTCCCGGACTCCGCCGAAAAGAGACCATCACGGCTACACACGCGGTTGATGCGTTTTAATTCGGATCTGGTGTCAAGTTATCTACAACCGGACATTAACAAATTCTCATCTGCCTATAACCACAGGCACGGCTTTCGAAAGATTATACCCTGCAGGGGTGTCCCAACTTAGCCCATGATAAGCTCTCGTGATCAACAAAGGATATACCTTCTCCCAGGAAGACCCGATCAGACTCGGAATCCCGATTTACAAGACATTTCGACAATGGTAAAACAAGACCAGCAGGATCGCCCGATGCGCCGACAATCCCGATAGGAGCTGCACATATCTCGTTCTCAGGGCAACACCGGATAAGCTAAGCGTACAGGTACCAACGTAACCCAAGTTGCCAAGGGATGGTCCCGCACGGTGCTCTAGTTTGGACCAACACTTAGAGAAGCATTGGCCCGGGGGGGCTAAAATAAGATGACCCTTGGGTTAATTACTCCCAAGGGAAATATAGGTGGTGGTGAGGCAAATGGTAAAACCAAGGTTGGGCCTTGCTGGAGGAGTTTTATTCAAAGCGAACTGTCAACGGGGTCCCATAAATCACCCAACCGCGTAAGAAACGCAAAATCCGGGAACATAACACCGGTATGACGGAAACTAGGGCGGCAAGAGTGGAACAAAACACCAGGCATAAGGCCGAGCCTTCCACCCTTTACCAAGTATATAGATGCATTAATTAAATAAGAGATATTGTGATATCCCAACATAATCCTGTCCACCATGGGGCAATCTTCAACTTCACCTGCAACTAACAACGCTATAAGAGGGGCTGAGCAAAGCGGTAATATAGCCAAACAATGGTTTGCTAGGAAGGGTGTCAAAGGTTAGAGGTTCATGGCAATTTGGGAGGCTTGAGGAGCAAAAGATAGGTAACGCAGCATAGCGATAGAACAAAACAACTAGCATAGCAATGATAGTAGTGAGATCCAGGGTAGCGGTCATCTTGCCTGAAATCCCGCAAGGAAGAAGAACCAGTCCATGAAGAAGATGAACGGATGAAGCCGAACCAAGCGTAGACGAACGAGTCCTCACGATCGCAACAAAACAGGAACTATCGAGAAGAAGCACACAACAAGGTAAACACACCACACATGAACAAAGCATGATGCACACACAAGCATGATGCATGACAAAGCTACATGAAGCTACTCATGGCAAGAGATGATGCAAACAAGAGCAACACACCAAGGCAAGTTTAAATGAGGCCGGGAACAACATATCACAATTCCGGTAGGTCCTCATATGCATATTTCGAAATTGGTCCAGATCTGGATAAACCTTATGTTCAAGTTGTTAAATAGCAAGTTAAGATGCAACAAGATGATCTACACGAAATTCTAGTCAAGTTACATATAAAGTTCATTTAGTTCAGAGCTACGACCTAGAAGATATGAGCAACACAAGTTAAACATGGCATTGATGCAAAATGCACCCAAACATCAAGCAAACACCTCAAAACATGGATGCAACATGATAATATGAAACTACATACAATTCTAAGCAAGTTTCATATAGAGCACACTCAAAACGGAGCAACGGTTCAACACATACACTCCAAACATGATATAGCAACAATCTGTCCAAAATAGCAACTAGGCATCTTGCAAGCAACAAAACAATATGCTACAACACACGAATATGACAATAAAAGGCATGGGCATGATGTACAGGTAGAGCTTAACAAAACATGAACACTGAGCTATCTCCAGAAATCACTAGAACATGCTCAAACACACATGGCAAGATTGCAAATAATAACAGTTCAGACTTTGTAGAAAATAACATCAGGTTGCAATGTTTAGAGATATCAAACAACATGTTATAGGAACTTATTATGTCAAATAAAGGCATAGATGGATGGATAGAGCATGACATGTATAACAAAACACCCTTAGTGAACATCTCCAGATTATGCATAGAATGACTTGTAGCAGCAGGTTTACATAGCATCACAAAATAACAAATTCAGCCTAGCAAAACAGTAACAACAAGTACACTACTTAACAAGCTTGATTCACTCACCACAAGTCATTGCATGACAAGATAAGCATATCATCAGCAATAAGACATGTTTATGAAGCTAACCAAGGCAAGAACAAGTTCATAGCATGCAAGGATCAACTACAACAACCTTGGCAAAATTGAATAACATATAAACAATCTGCCAGGAAAAATTTTGTAGCAAAAGTAGAGCAAAAAATGACATGCTAGACTACTTCATAATTGCAAACAGGGGCATTAATGGCTAGAACATAACCATATGACCAAAACATCCTTACTAAAGTATCTCAAAATATGCATGGATCTCTCTGTAGCATCAAGTTTACATGGCATCAAAATAACAGCAGAACAGGGACTAAAATCAGCAACATCACGAAGCCTAGTTTGCATGCTTGTGCTAGTCACCACATTGATCACAAAAATACATGGTAAGCACCTCCGTAAAGAAGACATGGCATAGTTCAAAACACACGTAGACATCAACCTCATAAGATGCACACATCAAACATGGCAAAAATGACAATTGAGCATGTTCTGTTAACAGACAGCAGACAACATCATATAGCACTCTTGCAACGATGATTCAGGCATCAAGATGAGCTCAAATGAACATGATGCAATGGAATGAAATGAAGTACTCATTGAGACGAACAATTTGACATATAACACGCATAAAACGGAGCAGTGTGCATGGAGTTATGATGCGATGAACATGGCATGATAATGTTAAAATATTTCGGGACTTAGTAAAAAAAAAACAGAGCCGAGCGCAATATTACTAGACGACGCCTAGGCGAGCCTTAGGCGGGGATGCTCACCAGCGGGCCGCTGGGCCGGAGGGGAAGGGGAGGCTGGGCCGTGGCCCACATGGAGGGGCGCTGGGCATCGTCATCCTCCCGACGACCGAACAGCGGCGGATCGGGGCTCCGGCGCCGGGGAGCTGCTTCGGCGAGAGGAGGACGCCGGAGAGGGCTGGAACGAGGAGCTGCAGCGAGGAGATGACGGATCCGGGGCGAGGAGGAGCGCCGGGCAGTTGGGGTTGCCGGCGGGATGGCGAATCTGCGGGATCCGCGAGCGGGCGCGGATGCGCGTGGTGGCCGGCACTAGAGGCGACGGCGAGGCCCGGCGTCACGGAGGGAGGCGCTCGAGGGCGCGGCTGGTGGAGCACGCCGGTGGGGCGCTGCAGCGGGCACTCGGGGCGGCGCGACGCCGGGGGACCGGACTGCGGCGGCCGGCGGAGCCCTGGGCGGCGGCGGATAGGCTCCACGGCGGGGCGAGGTCGGCGAGGGGCGCGGGGGTGCGCGCTGCGGCGAGCGGGCCCGGCAAGGCCCGGTTCGGCCCCAGGGCGGGCCGGATCTGGGCCCCGAGTGGCGGCGGCGATGTGGGCGCGGGGGAGGTGAGGTGGCGGCTCCAGATTGGACGAGGAGGCGGCGGTGCTGAGGTGGCGGCCTGCGATTGGCCGGAGTGATGTGGCAGCGGCGGTGGACATGTCTGGCGCGATGCGGACGCGTCCGGCGGCGCGGGGAGGAGCTTTGTTAGGGTTTCATGCGCGAATTTTCGGGGGGAGGGCATATTTATAGATAGAGGGAGCTCGGAAGCTCCAAATGAGGCACGGTTTTCGCCCACACGATCGTGATCGAACGACCGAGAGCATGTAGGGGGTTTGGATGGGTTTGGTGGGCTGTGGGAAGAGGTGTTGGGATGCAAAGAGAAAGGGGCTTTCGGGCTACGCGGTTAACCTATGGAGTATCAAACGACCTCCAAATGGCACGAAACTTGACAGGCGGTCTACCGGTGTTATACCAAGGCCGCTTGGCAAACCTCGGTCCATTCCGAGAACGTTTAACACCCGCTCACAACAGAAGACAAAAAGGGGAACGCTGGAGGGCATAGGAGTGCCGGATTGCAAAACGGACAACGGGGAAAATGCTTGGATGCATGAGACGAACATGTATGCAATGAAATGCACATGATGACATGATAAAATGCAACACGCAAGCAAATGACATGGCAACGAAGGCGAAAAACAGGCAGACACCTGGCGCATCGAATACGGGGCGTTACAACACTCCTCCACTAACAAGAGATCTCGTCCTGAGATCTTAGGACCGAGACGGAAGGGAAAAGGGATGAGGTGAAGCAAGAACTCAAGAGAAGAAGCAAAGAATCAAGAGCACTCGAGAAGAAGAGAGGAACGACGAGAATGACGAGGATCGAAAGCTCACGGAATCAGATAGACTATGAAACCACTCCGGTTAGAACGAGATAAGAAACGAATAATACTGAAAGGATTTAGGCAAAACTCCGATTGAACATGGAAAGAAAAGAACAGGAACTTGAGGGGATGGAATGATACCTGATGAAGACATGACACAAAACCTCCGGAAAGAATTAAAAGAGTTGAATGAAAAGAACGGAGAAGAAAATGACAACTTGTGCCACGAATGAAATAGAAAGCAACCTTAGAAGAAAAGATTGAATGGAGTTGTTGAGAAAATTCAACAACGAAAAGAATAAGCTTGTCGTGGACTTATGGATAACATCTCAAAATTTATGAGCTGATAACCGGCCTCGAGCGGAAAAGATTAAATAACCGGGAAGAAAGAAGAAATGCAAAACTCCATTTCAAAAGAATACAGAGAATTAATTGCACTTCGAGATGCGAGAAGAAAAGATACTTGAACTCCGCCAACAAGAATCTTGATGAACTCTTGAAGAAAGAATTAAATCTTGAAGAACCACCATGAAGAACTCCGGTAACAAAAGGATGACGAGATAAAATGAAGGATGAAAGAATAAGATGAGCGTTGCGATGATTTAGATGGAGGTTCCGACGAGATGACTGAGGAAATTTGAACTCCGGAAAATAAAAGATGAAGACACTTGGAACTAGAATTTATTCCTCATGAACAAACTCCGAAGGAAGGGATTACTCACTTTGAGGAAATAAGAATAAGATTTATTGTATGCTTATCCTTCATCAAATTAATTTGATGACAAGCAATGGATTTTACATACTACTTATTCTTCTTGAAAAAGGATTTAGAAGTGACATATCGCAAACTTGAGAAAGTCTTCATGAACCACCGATAGGATTGAAAGAAGGAATGGATTAATATGATAACAAAGAAAAAAGAATCTTGAGCGAACCACTGTTAGAATTCGGAAATGACTGACGAAAGAGAAATAATTACTGGGAAGAATTAGCAGAACAAATATGCTCGAGGGGATTTAGATGCAACAAAACAAAGAGATCATGAGCTGATAAAGAACACTTGAACGAAGCACCGGGATAATATTGAGATGACCGAAGGGGCACGGATATAGAATAATTGGAGGACGAATCTGAAAACTTGGAACGAAGAAATATTCCAAAAAGATGGCCTCCGGATGATCGAGACGGAAAAACAACTCCTGAAATACTCCGGATGGGTGAAAAGAATATCTGGCAAATGGAATAATTCGAGACTGATAACATGAAGCTAGAACTATGAAACTTCGAGAGAACGGACAAGGTTTAAGAGGGACTCTTCTTCGGTCTTCAAAGCTGAGAAAGACGACGAGAAACACCACCAAAATTGTTGAAGAACTCCGGAATAATGAAAAATAGGAAAGGTAGAATCCGAGATGAAAAGAATTTGAAAGCGATCTTGGAGATGGCATCTGGCTGATGAAATCCATTCTTACGTCGCACTTTGAAAAGAATTTGGGAATAACTCCGGGAAATTAGAAGAGTCAGGTAAGATCGTGGGAAAAGACCTGTGGGTTAGGGCCCACTGAAGAGAAAACACTATTGAATAGGATGATGAACAGATAGATGAAGCACCAGAACAATTGAAATATTTGAATGAGGTGACAACCTCGAATTAACTGGAACACAGACGAATCTTCTGAGATGTCTTGAACACTCCGGAAGGATAAACTGGCGAGAGGCGAACGAGCAGGGAAAACACTTGAGCCGAGGAAAAGAATATAATCACTACCAAAAATTAGAATTGAATCCACCGGAGAAGAAAAAGAGATGAAGAATGTCCACCGAGACGAGAATTCACCGGTTGAAATGATTGAGGGAAGAAAGCAAAGGATTCGCACGAGTAGGATGGATACTCGATTACGGACTCTGGTTCCGAGAAGAAAAGGGGTGGGCGGGTGGGAAAAGAAAACAACTGAGGATTGAACTTGGCAAAGATGAAGATGCTTGAGTCAACTTGACGAGAAATGCACCGGATGAAAAGAGAAGAGAACCAACGAACGAAAAACTAACCGCGTGAACCTAAAGAAAATTTGAAGGGGAAGAGAAGTAATTCAAAACACCTACGTCAAGATTCCTTACCAGAGTGACAAAGGGACTGAGGAGTAAAAAGAATTCCTACTCTCCGATATAACTAGACTCCAAAAAACAGTTTTCTTCTAGACTCAAAAATGGCCAAACTACACGATCAATCAAGGGGGCTCCTAGGGTCAGTCGAGGCTCTGATACCAACTTGTCACGCCCAATATGCGATACTATCCTAAAGAGACTAGAAGGTCCCACCAAGGATAGAACCGCATATCGAAACACTTTTGCAAAGTGGATATCATTACATCAACATTACATAATAGATGGGGATACATACATAAGGCAAACAAGGCCACATGAATACAACATCACAATACATAAGAGCAACATCCGGCTACGGATGGAACACGAACAGAAACTCAAATGACATCCACCCTACTAGCCCAGGCTGCCGACTTGGAACCTATCCCCTGATCCAAGAAGCAGAAGAAGAACTCCAAAACAAGTAACATCGCCCTCGCGTCATGATCATTGCATAACCTGTACCTGCAACTGTTGTTGTAGTAATCTGCGAGCCACGAGGACTCAGCAATCCCATTACCATGGGTATCAAGACTAGCAAAGCTTAATAGGAAAGGAAGGGGTAAAGTGGTGAGGTTGCAGCAGCGACTAAGCATATATGGTGGCTAACATACGCAAATAAGAGCGAGAAGAGAGCAAATGGAACGGTCGTGAAGCTAGCAATGATCAAGAAGTGATCCTGAACTCCTACTTACGTCAAACATAACCCAAAGACCGTGTTCACTTCCCGGACTCCGTCGAAAAGAGACCATCATGGCTACACACGCGGTTGATGCATTTTAATTCGGATCTAGTGTCAAGTTATCTACAACCGGACATTAACAAATTCCCATCTGCCTATAACCGCAGGCACGGCTTTCGAAAGATTATACCCTGCAGGGGTGCCCCAACTTAGCCCATGATAAGCTCTCGCGATCAACGAAGGATATACCTTCTCCCAGGAAGACCCTATCAGACTCGAAATCCCGGTTTACAAGACATTTCGACAATGGTAAAACAAGACCAGCAAGACCGCCCGATGCACCGACAATACCGATAGAAGCTGCACATATCTCTTTCTCAGGGCAACACCGGATAAGCTAAGCGTACAGGTACCAACGTAACCCAAATTGCCAAGGGATGGTCTGGCACGGTGCTCTAGTTTGGACCAACACTTAGACAAGCATTGGCCCGGGGGGGCTAAAATAAGATAACCCTTGGGTTAATTACTCCCAAGGGAAATATAGGTGGTGGTGAGGCAAATGGTAAAACCAAGGTTGGGCCTTGCTGGAGGAGCTTTATTCAAAGCGAACTGTCAAGGGGGTCCCGTAAATCACCCAACCGCATAAGGAACGCAAAATCCGGGAACATAACACCGGTATGACGGAAACTAGGGCGGCAAGAGTGGAACAAAACACTAGGCATAAGGCCGAGCCTTCCACCCTTTACCAAGTATATAGATGCATTAATTAAATAAGAGATATTGTGATATCCCAACATAATCCTGTCCACCATGGGGCAATCTTCAACTTCACCTGCAACTAACAACGTTATAAGAGGGGCTGAGCAAAGCGGTAATATAGCCAAACAATAGTTTGCTAGGAAGGGTGTCAGAGGTTAGAGGTTCATGGCAATTTGGGAGGCTTGAGGAGCAAAAGATAGGTAACGCAACATAGCGATAGAACGAAACAACTAGCATAGCAATGATAGTAGTGAGATCCAGGGTAGCGGTCATCTTGCCTGAAATCCCGCAAGGAAGAAGAACGATTCCATGAAGAAGACGAACGGATGAAGCCGAACCAAGCGTAGACGAACGAGTCCTCACGATCGCAACGAAACAGGAACTATCGAGAAGAAGCACACAACAAGGTAAACGCACCACACATGAACAAAGAATGATGCATGACAAAGCTACATGAAGCTACTCATGGCAAGAGACGATGCAAACAAGAGCAACACACCAAGGCAAGTTTAAATGAGGCCGGGAACAACATATCACAATTCCGGTAAGTCCTCATATGCATATTTCGAAATTGGTACAGATATGGATAAACCTTATGTTCAAGTTGTTAAACAACAAGTTAAGATGCAACAAGATGATCTACACGAAACTCTAGTCAAGTTACGTATAAAGTTCATTTAGTTCGGAGCTACGGCCTAGAAGATATGAGCAACACAAGTTAAACATGGCATTGATGCAAAATGCACCCAAACATCAAGCAAACACCTCAAAACATGGATGCAACATGATAATATGAAACTACATGCAATTCTAAGCAAGTTTCCTATAGAGCACACTCAAAACGGAGGAACGGTTCAACACATACACTCCAAACATGATATAGCAACAATCTGTCCAAAACAGCAACTAGGCATCTTGCAAGCATCAAAACAATATGCTACATCACTCCAGTATGAAAATAAAAGGCATGGGCATGATGTACAGGTAGAGCTTACCAAAACATGAACACTGAGCTATCTCCAGAAATCACTAGAACATGCTCAAACACACATGGCAAGATTGCAAATAATAACAGTTCAGACTTTGCAGAAAATAACATCAGGTTGCAATGTTTAGAGCTATCAAACAACATGTTACAGGAACTTATTATGTCAAAAAAAGGCATGGCATGAATCTACTAATTGCATAGAACAAAAGTCCCTTACTGACCATGAGCCAAAAAGGACCAGAAGATATGATGGCACCCATGTAAACATAGCAAGTTTCGTTAACAGATTCATACATGGCAGGAACAACAATAAGTAGGCATGTAGATGAGCTTGTACGACTCACCACAGAGTAATACATGGCATGGCAAGGCAACCAACAGTAAGAAGGCACGTTTATGAAGCTAAGCATGGCAAGAGCAAGTTCATAGGGTGCATGGATCACTAACAACAATCATGGCAACAACTGAACTTAATGTTAACAGGCTGATAGCAATATTATTTAGCAACTTTGGAGCAAGATTACAACAAGCTCCAGGTAGCTATAAATGCAACCGGGGGCATGGTTGGATAGAGCATGACATGTATAACAAAACACCCTTAGTGAACATCTCCAGATTATGCATAGAATGACTTGTAGCAGCAGGTTTACATAGCATCACGAAATAACAGATTCAGCCTAGCAAAACAGTAACGGCAAGTACACTACTTAACAAGCTTGATTCACTCACCAAAAGTCATTGCATGACAAGATAAGCATATCATCAGCAATAAGACATGTTTATGAAGCTAACCAAGGCAAGAACAAGTTCATAGCATGCAAGGATCAACTACAACAACCTTGGCAAAATTGAATAACATGTAAACAATCTGCCAGGAAACATTTTGTAGCAAAAGTAGAGCAAGCAAATGACATGCTAGACTACTCCATAATTGCAAACAGGGGCATGAATGGCTAGATAATAACCATATGTTCAAAACATCCTTACTGAAGTATCTCAAAATATGCATGGATCTCTCTGTAGCATCAAGTTTACATGGCATCAAAATAACAGCAGAACAGGGACTAAAATCAGCAACATCACGAAGCCTAGTTTGCATGCTTGTGCTAGTCACCACATTGATCACAAAAATACATGGTAAGCACCTATGTAAAGAAGACATGGCATAGTTCAAAACACATGTAGACATCAACCTCATAAGATGCACACATCAAAAATGGAAAAAATGACAAATGAGCATGTTCTGTTAACAGACAGCAGACAACATCATATAGCACTCTTGCAACGATGATTCAGGCATCAAGATGAGCTCAAATGAACATGATGCAATGGAATGAAATGAAGTACTCATTGAGGCGAACAATTTGACATATTAAACGCATAAAACGGAGCAATATGCATGGAGTTATGATGCGATGAACATGGCATGATAATGTCAAAATATTTCGGGACAGTCAAAAAAAAAACAGAGCCGAGCGCAATATTACTAGACGACGCCTAGGCGAGCCTTAGGCGGGGATGCTCACCAGCGGGCCGCTGGGCCGGAGGGGAAGGGGAGGCTAGGCCATGGCCCACGTGGAGGGGCGCTGGGCATCGTCATCCTCCCGATGACCGAACAGCGGCGGATCGGGGCTCCAGCGCCGGGGAGCTACTCCGGCGAGAGGAGGACGCCGGAGAGGGCCGGAACGAGGAGCTGCAGCGGGGAGACAGCGGATCCGGGTCGAGGAGGAGCGCCGGGCGGTTGGGGTCGCCGGCGGGACGGTGGATCTGCGGGATCCGGCGAGCGGGCGCAGAGACGCGCGGTTGCCGGTGCTGGAGGCGACGGCGAGGCGCGGCGTCACGGAGGGAGGTGCTCGGGGGCGCGGCCGGTGGAGCATGCCGGCGGGGCGCTGCGGCGGGCACTCGGGGCGGCACGGCGGCGAGGGACCGGATGGCGGTGGCCGGCGGAGCCCTGGGCGGCGGCGTACAGGCTCCACGGCGGGGCGAGGTCGGCGAGGGGCGCGGGGGTGCGTGCGGCGGCGAGCGGGCCCAGCAAGGCCCGGTTCGGCCCCGGGTGGCGGCGGCGATGTGGGCGCGGGGGAGGTGAGGTGGCGGCTCCGGATTGGACGCGGAGGCGGCGGCACTGAGGTGGCGTCCTGCGATTGGCCGGAGTGATGTGGCGGCGGCGGTGGACATGTCCGGCGCGACGCGGACGCGTCCTGCGGTGCGGGGAGGAGTTTTGCTAGGGTTTCATCTGCGAATTTTCGGGGGGAGGGCATATTTATATATAAAGGGAGCTAGGAAGCTTCAAATGAGGCACGGTTTTCGCCCACACGATCGTGATCGAACGACCGAGAGCATGGAGGGGGTTTGGATGGGTTTGGTGGGCTGTGGTAAGAGGTGTTGGGCTGCAAAGAGAAAGGGGCTTTCTGGCTACGCGGTTAACCGATGGAGTATCAAACGACCTCCAAATGGCAGGAAACTTGACAGGCGGTCTATCGGTGCTATACCAAGGCCGCTTGGTAAACCTCGGTCCATTCCGAGAACGTTTAACACCCGCTCACAACAGGAGACAAAAAGGGGAACTCCGGAGGGCATAGGAGTGCTGGATTGCAAAACGGACAACGGGGAAAATGCTCGGATGCATGAGACGAACATGTATGCAATGCAATGCACATGATGACATGATAAAATGCAACACGCAAGCAAATGACATGGAAACGACGGCGAAAAACAGGCAGACACCTGGCGCATCGAATCTGGGGCGTTACAATAGATCTGATCATAAACTCAAAGTTCATCAGATCCCAACAAACACACTGCAAAAAGACTTACATCATATGGATCTCCAAGAGACAGTTGTATTGATAATCAAGAGAGAGAGAGAGGAAGCCATCTAACTATGAACTACAGACCCTTTAGGTCTACAAAGAACTACTGACACATCATCGGAGAGGCACCAATGGACATGATGAACCCTTCCGAGATGGTGTCTAGATTGGATCTGGTGTTTCTGGACTCTACGGTGGCTGGAATTGACTTTCATTGACTCCCCTAGGGTTTCTGGAATGTTGGGGTATTTATAGAGCAAAGAGGCGGTTCAGGGGGCACCCAAGGTGGGCACAACCCATCGGGGCGCGCCTTGGCCTCCAGGCGCGCCCTAGTGGGTTGTGCTCCCCTCGGAGCACCCCCAGGTGCTTTCCTGGCCCACTGGATGTCTTCTGGCCCAAAACAATCCACAAAAAGTTTTGCTGTGTTTGGACTTCATTTGGTATCGATTTCTGTCGGTGTACTAAAATAGGGGCACTACTTTGTACCCCCTAATAAGTGCACGGGCAGTCGGAGCCGCGCGGCCACGACCACACTAAGTAGGGCAAAGGGATGGGTCGAAGTCATAGATCAGTCAACGCAACACTAAGACCAGAAGACCAAGAGGGCAATGTGGTTCTCCCCGGCAAGAGCCTTGCTGGGGCAGCCTCCGCGGTCCCGGCAGGAGCCTTGCCGGGGCAACTTGACCCAATCCCCCGCCAGCAGAACGCGTCGCCCTTGAGCCCAAGGTCTCCAACCTCGTCGGGACAAGGGCTCGGGGGGCACTTCTGTGGTGGCATGCAGATCTTTGTGAAGACAAAGAAAGGAAGACGACTATCCATGGCAAGATCCTTGCCAAGGAAACCCACGAGACCTCCGACAACATCCTGACCGGGGACGACTACGACGCCACGGCAAGACCCTTGCCAGGGTCCCGGCAAGGCCCTTGCCGAGGACATCTGCGAGGCCACAGCCAAGCCCACGCCTGCCACGATCCCACCACCACTCCCCATGCAGCTGCGAGCCCACCAGCTAGGCAGGCACCTGTGTCAACAAGAGGCTTCTAGGCCAACTCAGCAACGCCTACGTGGTGGCATGCAAATCTTCGTGAAGACTTCTCCACCACACCACCTCAGATGCGTGTCGAAGCAGGGTGGAGCGGCGATGGACGGGACGGGGGTTCGCATTCAATGCGCCTTGTCCCGTACGGCTAGCGATAAGCCTAGCCACAGTACCCCGATGCCACCTCCTATGTGCCACTATGGCGATCCCCTTCCCTATAAAAGGAGGCCCGAGGCATACTGGAGGGGGATTCGGACCCCTGAGCAAGTGACTCATTGTAGCTAGCTCAAGAACAGCAAGAACACTCAAACAGCCACCTAAAGCAGGACTAGGGTATTACGCACGTCACGGCACGAACCTGGGTAAACGACCCGTGTGCTCTAAATTGGCCACCGATCTTGCTCTTCTCTCAACCCTGCACCCCGCAACCGTAGTAGGGATCCCAGTTGATCCCATAGGTGTCGTTTCCACCGACATCTTTGGCGTGCCAGGTAGGGGACACTTGTTGAGATAATTTGGTTCGGGAGTTAGTTCAGTAGCTCTTCGTCGCCATGGCTTCCAAGGAAGGAGATGACCAGGCAAGCAACGTTGTCAACAGGGGCGGCGAACGCCCGCATGGAGACAGAGAAGATAAGTTGTACAACACTTTGAGTTCTTCCTTTTTATATATATGGTTATTCCCCTCGGAGATCTTCTCCCCTGTACGGAAAACCTGCACGCAGTGGGGCCTTTCCGTTATTGGCAATGCCCTTGGTCTGTTTCGAGTCCGCTCAACAGATCGAGCGGCTGCATCGAGAATGGCAGGGTGGCCTTCTGCTATTAGCAATGCTCTCCTTTGTCTCGAGTCCGCTCGGCGGTTCGGGCGGCCGTGCTGAGAACGGCAAGGTGGTTCGCACGGTAGCAAGCACACCCTACCGGCCGCTAAAGGATCCGTCCTTCAGGGCGTAGAGGTTTGGGTTTACGTGCCGGCAAGCCTACCCAATAAACGTAGGGTGGACATACAGAGGGAGATCGAATAGGGAAATAACATGCATCATACCAGAAGTACTGCAGAGTATATACTACATTAAATGTTGCTGCGGTTGTAACTAAAGATATAAATTGTCTTGGTTATGAACCCGCAGCGGCGAGAAGGAATGGGGCGTCTAGTCCCGGCGCTGGCCCTCCAGCCTCTGGATTCCGCCGATGCAGCTTATGATGGGCTCGATGCGCTCCTCCAGAACTGTGAGGTCCGCGTCACCTGACAAGCTATCCACCGCAGAGTCGAAGTCGAGGATGGGGTTCCAGTACGCCAGCTTGGTGAGGACCTTGGTCATGGCGCCCCAGCAAAGCATCTGGGCCTCGTTGGCCAAGGAGCTCGCCCGATTGGAGTGAAGCCGCTCCAGAACCCTAAGAACACTCTCAAAGAATATGGTCAGATTGGCGTTGGGGCTCAGATTTGGTTCCGGGGCGTACTTCACGTCGGACATCTTCATGTTGGCCAGTTGCTCGGTGATTCTGTTGGCAACGTCGGCAAGGCGACTGATCCAACGCTTCTCGCCCTCAACGTGATCTTTGAGATTGGCGGCCTCATTTGCTCGGAGCTGCTTCTCCTCTGCCAGGCACTGGGTTAGGGCCCCCTCCCGGGTTTTGGCCTCCTCAAGCGCCCCCTCAAGGCCCTCCAGCTTAAGCTTCAGGTCCTTGATGGTGTCATTCGAGGTGGAGAGCAGCTGAGCTTTGCTGAGGACCGCGGCGTGCGCCTCGACCAGAGCCTCATTGAGCGTGTTCTTCTCTGAGGACAGCTCCAGGATTTAGTTCTTCAGGCCATCCCACTCCGCCTCCAGTTCCTTCACCTTGTCGCCATGGGCCAGAGCTTGAGCATCGAGCGCTTCTTTGTGCCTCTGCTCCAGCTCTCGGGTCCGCTCCGCGGCAAGCTTCTCGACCTCCTCATCCTTGCCGTGAAGCTTGGCGGCAAGCGCCGCCTCACGCGCGGCAAGATCCTCCTCCTGGGAGTTCAGCGCAGCCTCGCGTTGGTGCCAGATGGCCTCATCCTTGTCGGCCTGGGCCTTCACCATCTCCCGGGCCTTCTTGATGTCGGACTGCTTGAAGATGAGCTCCTGTTTGCGCTCAGCCAGTTTCTCCTGGGTGACCCTCAGCTCCTCATGGACTTGGCGGAACCAGGCCTACGCCTCGGCGACATGTCCCTCGAGGTCAGCCTCTGTCTTGTTCACCATCGCCTCTTTGGTCCTCGCCTGGTCCAAGCAGGCGCGGTGGAGCGCCTGGAACTTGTTGAAGTTGGCACTCATGCCCCGGAGGAGCCGCTCCTCCTGGGAGCCGCCACCTGTGCTCAGCTCGTCAACAACCTCAAGACCGGCGGCGGCAAGCACCTCGTCATCGAAAATTTCCCCCTCAGCAGGCGCTCCGGTGCTCGCCGACCCTGGAAGGCGGACAAACAAGTTGTTGCCCACCTTCAAGTACCTGCCTGAGCCGGAGGCAGCGAAGGAGGAGGGTTGATCATCGACCACATCCTCCTCGGCAGCAGCCTTGCCGGCCTCCTCCTCGGCAGCAGCACCCTTGCCGGCGTCCCCGGCAGGCCGTTTGCTGGTTTCCTTGTCGGTTGCCTTACTGGACTCCCCGACAGACCCCGTGGCAACCTCCTCAGCGTCCTTGGCGGCTTCCTCGGTGGCGATCTTGGTGGCCTCGGCCTCCGCATCCTTGGCCATCTCCTCGATGGTGGCGTCGGTGGTCCCCTGGTCCGCCGAGGGAACGCCTAGATACCAGTATGGAGAATGAGGCAGAGCCAAACCAAAAAAGAAGAAGAAGAGAAAGAGAGACAGAGGAAACAAGCAGGGACAAGGGGGCCAACCAACTCACCCGTGCCAGGGCCGCCAGCACCCAAGTTCACTTCCTCCTCCTCCTCCGTCTGCATGGGCTCAGGGTGGATGCCCTTGCCGGGGACGCCCCCAGGGGCAGTGTGGGAGAAGGGGGCGGCATGTTGGGAGAAGCCCTCAGTGGCTCCTCCTGCCGTCGCTCTTCTTCTGAGAGCCCGACAAGGTTAGCATCAGCACCCCACACACCAGAAGACGTGGGGAAAGGAATGGTTGATGGGCTTAAGCTGGGGGCTGAGCCGGGGGCTGTTGCACATGCTGGTTTCCACCACCAGTGGCGCGCTTGGAGTGCCCGCCGGGGGCTGGCTGCCCGTTAAAGCTTTGGCCCTCTTCGCAGCCCGCTGGGCCAATGTCTCCATGTCCCTGCCAAGACAACGACAAGTCAAGATGAGCAATGTGGCGGGAAAGGACATGCGTGACGGGAGGCAGGATGCTTACTCGTCCTCCGTCTCCTCGTCTGTTGCCTACCTCTTCCTCCTCGAGCTAAGGGATGAGAAGTCGAAGGCGACCTCCGTGTCGGCACTTGCGGGAGGAGGGGAAGGCGATGGAGTTCGGTAGCATTTGGATGAAGAAGAGGCAGTCACCTTCTTCTTCGCCACCGCGGCTTTGTTCTTCGCCTCTGCGGCCCTCGTCATGCGCGCGATTCCTGCTGGCACCACTTGCCGCGGTTCGCCCTTGCCGCGCCGGACCGGCTCGCCAGAGCTGGCCCGGCACAGGGTGCGTCCTTTCTTCGTTGCTGGGGGGTCGTCAGCTTCGGCCTCCCCCTCGGACGACTCCTCAACCACGCCTTCAACAAGGGGGGCGTCAGTGATGACGCTGCCCGCCTCCTTGGTGGACTTCTCCCACTGGGCGAACTCCTCCTCCTCTGCAGCCACGGCAGCCGCGTCTCCCATGCCGCCAGCGCTGCCGGCCTCCTTAATAAGATCCGTCTCCGCCACCCTGGCGGCGATGTAGTCCAGCCCCTCTGGGGTGGTGTCCAGGATGAGCTTTGGCTCCTCGTGGTCGAACTCCTCCACCAGTGTCGAAGAACTTCTCCACCACGTGTGCCGGGGGCTCGGCCCAGCCCGGCATCAGGCCATGCGCGTTAAAGTCTGGCATCATGGCGAGGATGTCAGACTGGCGGGTGTTGTTGCTCAGCGGGACCACCCCTGCCAGCAGCCCGAATAAAGTACCCTTGACGGTCTTCCCGGACTTTGCGGCCCTGCCGGTCCGCTCCACCCTGCCGTAGTCGAACACATCGATCTGGAAGATCCTCTGGCAATACCAAGCATGCCCCATCACCGTGAGGTTGTGCTGCAGGCCAGGGCGGAGCCTCATGATGTCCGCCGTGTACTGATAATCCCAGGCCGGCCTCCCCTTGTTATGCAGCGGAGTGTTTCAGCGACGGACGGAATCTGCCCCAATCATCTCAAGGGTGAGCCCGACCTCGGTGAGGCGGCGGATCCTGGTGGTGGCGATCGAGAGCTTCGCGTCATCAGCGTCGAGGTTGCCCCACTCTTCCCACCTCTCCCTCGAGGCGCCATCCGGGGACGACTATGACACTGTGGCAAGACCCTTGCCGGGGCCCCGGCAAGGCCCTTGTCGAGGACATCTGCGAGGCCACAGCCAGGCCCACACCTGCCACGATCCCGCCACCACTCCCCATGCAGCTGCGAGCCCACCAGCTAGGTAGGCACCTGCGTGTCAACATGAGGCTTCTAGGCCAACTTAGCAATGCCTACGTGGTGGCATGCAAATCTTCGTGAAGACTTCTCCACCGCGCCACCTCAGCTGCCTGCCAGCTTACATGGCACCATGCGTCCTGCTGGCTCGGACGCGTGGCGAAGCAGGGTGGAGCGGCGACGGACGGGACGAGGGTTCGCTTTTAATGCGCCTTATGCCGTCTGGCTAGCGATAAGCCTAGCCACAGTACCCCGATGCCACCTCCTGTGTGCCACTGTGGTGATCCCCTTCCCTATAAAAGGAGGCCCGAGGCATACTGGAGGGGGATTCGGACCCCTGAGCAAGTGACTCATTGTAGCTAGCTCAAGAACAACAAGAACACTCAAATAGACACCTAAAGCAGGACTAGGGTATTACGCACGTCATGGCCCGAACCTGGGTAAACGACCCGTGTGCTCTGAATTGGCCACCGATACTGCTTTCCTCTCAATCCTGCACCCCGCAACCGTAGTAGGGATCCCAGTTGATCCCATAGGTGTCGTTTCTACCGACAATTTCCTGCGATGTATGCAGAAAATAGCAACTGGCATTGGGCACTATGTCAATAGGTTAGTACCAAAAAATGATATAAAATGACTATAAAATGATTGTGAAACATCCAAGAATGATAATATGACATCATGGAACAATAAAAAATTATAGATACATTGGAGACGTATCAGCATGCCCAAGCTTAATTCCTGCTCGTCCTCGAGTAGGTAAATGATAAAAATAGAATTTTTGATGTGGAATGCTGCCTAACATGTTCATCACATTTCTTTTCTTTATAGCATGGACATTTGGACTTTTATATGGTTCAAAGCAATATTCTTGTTTTGACATGAAGACTTTAATACTCAAGCATACCAACAAGCAACCACTTCTTTCAAAATATCAACACTAAAGCAAGTTATCCCTAGCGCATTATGCTCAACCGTTGATCCATTCATGAAACACACTTGAATATTAGCTAAACCCAATGCTCAAATACGACCATAGTGCCCCTTAGTTGGTGCTTTATAAGAGAAGATGGACACTCAAATTCAAAATAAAAATTGCATAAGTAAAAGAAAGGCCCTTCATGGAGGGAAGTAGGGATTTGTAGAGGTGCCAGAGCTCAAAGCTTATATTGAGAGATAAAAACATTTTGGGAGGCATAATTTTCCCACCAAAGAAAATGACTTAGAGCTCCCAACACTTTCCATGCTAGATACATCATAGGCGGTTCCCAAACAAAAAATAAAGTTTATTCCTTTTTCCACCATTACTTTCACTTTCCATGGCTTGTCCGTATCCATGGGTACCCTCCATACCAACACTTTCCAAGGAATTTATTATTTGACAACATAAAGTAAATTCATTTTTCATTTTGGGACTGGCCATCCCTAATACCTTTGCCGTACTCTCGTGCAATGACAAGTGAATAAACACTCATCGTTAGAATAACACATCTAGCATGGAAAATATTGGCCACCCTCACTGTCTCGCGAGCGGTAGAGAACACATAAGAGTAATTTATTTTGAAAATTAGAGATGGCACACGCAAATTTGCTTAGAATGGCATGGAAATACCGCATATAGGTAGGTATAGTGGACTCATATGCCAAAGCTGGTTTAAAGGGTTTTGGGTGCACAAGTAGTGATGATGCTTAGTGCAAAATGAAGGCTAGCAAAAGATTGAGAAGCGACCATCCAAAAAGCAAAAAATCTCATACCCAAGCATTAAGCATAAGTAACACCGAATAATGCACCACAAGTAGGATATAAATTTCATTGCATAACTATTGACTTTCGTGCTTGCATAGGGAACCATAAACCTTAACATCAATATTCTTACTCAAGCACAATTTATCATCAACATGACTCACATATCATATCGTTATATCTCAAAACCATTACTAAGAATCAAGTTTATTTTGTCCAATGATCTTCATGAAAGTTTTTATTATATCCTCCTTGGATATCTATCACTTCGGGACTATTTTCAGATGTTGGTTTTGACAAGCTCAAACAAATTTAAGCGAAGAACATGAACATAATTTTTTTCTTTCTCTCAAAATAATCTAAGTGAAGCAAGAGAGAATCTCTGAAAATTTTACTAACTCGCAAATAAATCTAAGTGAAGCATGAGAGCATTTCTTAAAAAATAACAAAGCACATCGTGCTCAAAAAGATATAAGTGAAGTACTAGAGCAAATCCATGGCTCTAAAAATTTAAGTGAAGCATAGGAGCAAGCATAACATAATTTTTGGCTCTCTCAGAAAGGTGTGTTCAGTTCAACACTTAAAACACAAAGCAAAACAAGCAAAGACTCATATCATACAAAACGCTCCAAGCAAAACTCATAATATGTGACGAATAAAAATATAGCTTCGAGTAAAATTCCGATGGTTGTTAGAAGAAAGCGAGGATGCCACTCGGGGGCATCCCAAGCTTATTTGCTTGCTACTTCTTGAATATTATCTTGGGGTGCCTCGGGCATCCCCAAGATTAGCCTTTTGCTAATCCTTATTCCTTCATCCATCGTAAGATCACCCAAAACTTGAAAACTTCAATCACACAAAACTCAACAAAACCTTCGTGAGATCCGTTAGTGTAAGAAAGCAAATCACTACTATAAGTACTGTTGCAAACCTATTCATATTTTCTTTTTGCATTATATCTACTGTATTGCAACTTTTCTATGGCAAAAACTCATCAAAGAAAACCATAGAATCATCAAAACAAGCACACAACACAAAGAAAACA
Organism: Triticum dicoccoides; assembly: GCF_002162155.2. NCBI lineage: Eukaryota > Viridiplantae > Streptophyta > Magnoliopsida > Poales > Poaceae > Triticum > Triticum dicoccoides. The sequence goes on along the minus strand of NC_041385.1, from coordinate 108,743,075 downwards.
GAATATGTCAAAAACAGAACATTCTGTAGCAATCTAGATATTTCAAATACTTATGTAACTCCAAAAATCTTGAGAAATTAGGGAAACCTGAGAAATTTGTATATTAATCTTCTGAAAAAAGAATCAACTCAAAATACCTCCATTGGAGAAGGTCCATAGGGATTCAACACCTCCTTGTGGGAAGGATGTATCTAGATCATCAAGACATGATGTCCTTATTTCCAATTGATTGTTCATGTACCTTGTGGATCTTGTGTGTTTGTTGGTCTAGTGAATATGTGATTGGACTTGTTCTTGAGTGTTCCTCTTGTGATTTCCCATCTTGTTCTTTGTGTTCTTCGCATTCTTCGTGGATCCCCCTCCAATTCGTGAAAGATATCCACTTAGAGTTGAAGGAAATATGCCCTAGAGGAAATAATAAAGTTGTTATTTTTGTTGGAAATATGCCCTAGAGGCAATAATAAATTAGTTATTATTATATTTCCTTGTTCATGATAATCGTTTATTATCCATGCTATAATTGTATTGATAGGAAACTCAGATACATGTGTGGATACATAGACAACACCGTGTCCCTAGTAAGCCTCTAGTTGACTAGCTCATTGATCAATAGATGGTTACGGTTTCCTGACCATGGACATTGGATGTCGTTGATAACGGGATCACATCATTAGAAGAATGATGTGATGGACAAGACCTAATCCTAAGCCTAGCACAAAGATCATCGTTCGTATGCTAAAGCTTTTCTAATGTCAAGTATCTTTTCCTTAGACCATGAGATTTTGCAACTCCCGGATACCGTAGGAATGCTTTGGGTGTACAAAATGTCACAACGTAACTGGGTGGCTATAAAGGTGCACTACAGGTATCTCCGAAAGTGTCTGTTGGGTTGGCATGAATCGAGACTGGGATTTGTCACTCCGGTTAATGGAGAGGTATCTCTGGGCCCACTCGGTAGGACATCATCATAATGTGCACAATGTGACCAAGGGGTTGATCACGGGATGATGTGTTATGGAATGAGTAAAGAGACTTGCCGGTAACGAGATTGAACAAGGTATCGGTATACCGATGATCGAATCTCGGGCAAGTATAATACCGCTAGACAAAGGGAATTGTATATGGGATCGATTGAGTCCTTGACATCGTGGTTCACCTGATGAGATCATCGTGGAACATGTGGGAGCCAACATGGGTATCCAGATCCCGCTGTTGGTTATTGACCGGAGAACGTCTCGGTCATGTCTGCATGGTTCCCGAACCCGTAGGGTCTACACACTTAAGGTTCGATGACGTTAGGGTTATAAAGGAAGTTTCTATGTGGTTACCGAATGTTGTTTAGAGTCCCAGATGTGATCCCGAACGTCACGAGGAGTTCTGGAATGGTCCGGAGGTAAAGATTTATATATGGGAAGTCCTATTTTGGTCACCGGAAAAGTTTCGAGTTTTATCGGTAACGTACCACTAGTAGAAAACAGGGCTTTCGTCCAGGCCTGTTTAGCCCATTAGTCCCGGTTCAATCCAGAACCGGGACTAATGTGAGCATTTGTCCCGGTTCGTGCGGCTAAGGCATTAGTCCCGGTTCACCTGTGCCCTTTAGTCCCGGTTTGTGCCTCAAACCGGGACTAAAGGGTGTGATGCCCATTAGTCCCGGTTCATGCCTCAAACCGGGACTAAAGAGTAGACCTTTAGTCCCGGTTTGAGGCACGAACCGGGACTAATGGGGTTGAGACCTTTAGTCCCGGTTCGTGC
>NC_041385.1:108684919-108740830 GCF_002162155.2 Triticum dicoccoides | reverse complement strand
ATCCTCAAAAACCTAACAGAAAAAAAGTTACGGGGCTTTTAATATCTAGAGTGGAAAAAATCGGAAAAACGACAAACTGTGGTCAAACCATGGTCAAAGTAATTATTCTAGAATATTAGTGTTAATAACTAATTTGTTCAGTTATTTTGAATTTTGGTCAAATCTGGTCAAACTGTAGTCAAACTGTGGTCAAACTATGGTCAAACCCTGGTCAAACTAATTATTCAAAATAACTATTGTTTTCTAAATAATTATTGTTTTTGAAAACAATAGTTTGAAACTCTAACAGTGAAATGTGTCAATTCATGCTCAAGAAAAATTCCTGAGGGTTAATAGGATTAACATCTTACTATTGTCAGGAAAACAACAAGTGCAGACTTGGAAACGAGGGAGAATAGAACCCGGAAGTTAAGCGTGCTCAGGCTGGGTGAGTGGGAGGATGGGTGACCGTTCGGGAAGTTAGGTGATTTGGAATGATGAGGGTGATTAGAGAAGAGGATAAATTGAGCAGTGATGACGGGTGCTGATTAGAGATTCACTAATGAGGGGTTAAAATAATTCAGAAATTTGAAAATAAAAAATTTCAAAAAAAAATTCAAAAAAAATTGAAAAAAAAATCATAAAATTTCCATTAGTCCCGGTTGGTGTTACAAACCGGGACTAAAGGTGGATTGTTAAAGGCTCGACGTGGCCGCGGCCTTTAGTCCCGGTTCTGGATTGAACCGGGACTAAAGGGGGGAGGCATTAGTACCGACCCTTTAGTCCCGGTTCACCAACCGGGACTAAAGGCCCTTACCAACCGGGACAATAGGCCCTTTTTCTACTAGTGTACTGGGACCACCGGGAGGGTCCCGGGGGTCCACCAAGTGGGGCCACCATCCGCGGAGGGCTGCATGGGCTAAGTGTGGGAGGGGACCAGCCCCAGGTAGGCTGGTGCGCCCCCCCCCCCCTACAAGGCCCAAGGCGTAGGGAATAGTGGGAGGGGGGCAAACCCTAGGGCAGATGGGCCCTAAGGCCCACCCCAGGTGCGCCTCCCCTCTCTCCCCTTCTGGCCCCCACCCAGATGGGATCTGGGGGCTGCCGCCACCCCTGGGGAGGGAACCCTAGAGGGGGCGCAGCCCCCACCCCTTCCCCTATAAATAGTTGAGGTGTAGGGGCTGCCCAACACACGAGTTTCTCTCCCTCTTGGTGCAGCCCTACCTCTCTCCCTTCTCCTCTCCCGCGGTGCTTGGCGAAGCCCTGCAGGATTGCCACGCTCCTCCATCACCACCACGCCGTTGTGCTGCTACTGGATGGAGTCTTCCTCAACCTCTCCCTCTCTCCTTGCTGGATCAAGGCGTGGGAGACGTCATCGGGCTGTACGTGTGTTGAACGCGGAGGTGCCGTCCGTTCGGCACTAGGATCTCCGGTGATTTGGATCACGACGAGTACGACTCCTTCAACCCTGTTCTCTTGAACGCTTCCGCTTAGCGATCTACAAGGGTATGTAGATGCACTCTCCTTCCCCTCATTGCTGGTTTCTCCATAGATAGATCTTGGTGACACGTAGGAAAATTTTGAATTTCTGCTACATTCCCCAACAGTGGCATCATGAGCTAGGTCTATTGCGTAGATTCTTTGCACGAGTAGAACACAAAGTAGTTGTGGGCATTGATTTTTTTCAATATGCTTTCCGTTACTAGTCCAATCTTGTTTCGACGGTATTGTGGGATGAAGCGGCCCGGACCAACCTTACACGTACACTTACATGAGACAGGTTCCACCAACTGACATGCACTTGGTGCATAAGGTGGCTAGCGGGTGCCAGTCTCTCCCACTTTAGTCGGAACGGATTCGATGAAAAGGGTCCTTGTGAAGGGTAAATAGCAATTGGCATATCACGTTGTGGTTTTGCGTAGGTAAGAAATGTTCTTGCTAGAAACCCATAGCAGCCACATAAAACATGCAAACAACAATTAGAGGACGTCTAACTTGTTTTTGCAGGATATGCTATGTGATGTGATATGGCCAAGAAGAATGTGATGAATGATATGTGATGTATGAGATTGATCATGTTCTTGTAATAGGAATCACGACTTGCATGTCGATGAGTATGACAACCGGCAGGAGCCATAGGAGTTGTCTTAATTGATTGTATGACCTGCGTGTCATTGAACAAACGCCATGTAATTACTTTACTTTATTGCTAACCGGTAGCCATGGTAGTAGAAGTAATAGTTGGCGAGACAACTTCATGAAGACACGATGATGGAGATCATGATGATGGAGATCATGGTGTCATGCCGGTGACGATGATGATCATGGAGCCCCAAAGATGGAGATCAAAAGGAGCAAAATGATATTGGCCATATCATGTCACTATTTGATTGCATGTGATGTTTATCATGTTTATGCATCTTATTTGCTTAGAACGACGATAGTAAATAAGATGATCCCTCATTAAAATTTCAAGAAAGTGTTCCCCCTAAGTGTGCACCGTTGCGAAAGTTCGTCATTTCGAAGCACCACGTGATGATCGGGTGTGATATATTCTTACGTTCACATACAACGGGTGTAAGCCAGATTTACACACGCAAAACACTTAGGTTAACTTGACGAGCCTAGCATGTATAGACATGGCCTCGGAACACAAGAGACCGAAAGGTCGAGCATGAGTCGTATAGTAGATACGATCAACATGAAGATGTTCACCGATGATGACTAGTCCGTCTCACGTGATGATTCGACACGGCCTAGTTGACTCGGATCATGTAATCACTTAGATGACTAGAGGGATGTCTATCTGAGTGGGAGTTCATGAGATGAACTTAATTATCCTGAACATAGTCAAAAGATCTTTGCAAATTATGTCGTAAGCTCGTGCTTTAGTTCCACTATTTAGATATGTTCCTAGAGAAAATATAGTTGAAAGTTGACAGTAGCGATTATGCGGACAGTAGAAAGCTTATGTCCTTAATGCACCGCTCAGTGTGCTGAACCCCAAATGTCGTCTGTGGATGTTGCGAACATCGGACATGCACGTTTTGATAACTACATGATAGTTCAGTTAAACGGTTTAGAGTTGAGGCACCAAAGACGTTTTTTGAAACGTCGCGGAACATATGAGATGTTTCGAGGGCTGAAATTGGGATTTCAGGCTCGTGCCCACATCAAGAGGTATAAGACCTCCAACGATTTTCTTAGCCTGCAAACTAAGGGAGAAAAGCTCAATCGTTGAGCTTGTGCTCAGATTGTCTGAGTGCAACAATCACTTGAATCGAGTGGGAGTTGATCTTCCAGATGAGATAGTGATGTTTCTCCAAAGTCATTGCCACCAAGCTGCTAGAGCTTCGTGATGAACTATAACATATCAGGGATAGATATGATGATCCTTGAGGTATTCACGATGTTTGACACCGTGAAAGTAGAAATCAAGAAGGAGCATCAATTGTTGATGGTTGGTGAAACCACTAGTTTCAAGAAGGGCAAGGGCAAGAAGGGATACTTCATGAAACGGCAAATCAGCTGCTGCTCCAGTGAAGAAACCCAAGATTGAACCTAAACCCGAGACTAAGTGCTTCTGTAATAAGGGGAACAACCACTGGAACAGGATTACCCTAGATACTTGGTAGATAAGAAGGCTGGCAAGGTCGATAGAAGTATATTGGATATATATCATGTTAATGTGTACTTTACTAGTACTCCTAGTAGCACTAGGGTATTAGATACCGGTTCGGTTGCTAAGTGTTAATAACTCGAAATAAAAGCTACGGAATAAACGGAGACTAGCTAAAGGTGAGCTGACGATATGTGTTGGAAGTGTTTCCAAGTTTGATGTGATCAAACATCGCACGCTCCCTCTACCATCAAGATTAGTATTAAACCTGAATAATTGTCATTTGGTGTTTGCGTTGAACATAGACATAAATGGATTATGTCTATCGCAATACGGTTATTCATTTAGGAGAATAATGGTTACTCTATTTATTTGAATAATACCTTCAATGGTCTTGCACATAAAGGAATGGTTTATTGAATCTCGATCGTAGTGATACACATTTTCATGCCAAAAGATATAAGATAGTAATGATAGTACCACTTACTTGTGGCACTGCCATGTAAGTCATATTGGTATAAAACGCATGAAGAAGCTCCATGTTGATGGATCTTTGGACTTAATCGTTTTTGAAAAGTTTGAGACATGCGAACCATGTCTATTGGTGTATACGCATGAAGAAATTCCATGCAGATGGATCGTTTGAACTCACTTGATTTTGAATCACTTGAGATATGAAAATCATACCACATGGGCAAGATGACTGAAAAGCCTCGTTTTCAGTAAGATGGAACAAGATAGCAACTTGTTGGAAGTAACACATTTTGATGTGTGCAGTCCAATGAGTGCTGAGGCATGCAGTGAATATAGTTATGTTCTTACTTCACAGATGATTCGACTAGATGTTGAGTATATTTACTTGATGAAACACAAGTCTGAATTATTGAATGGTTCAAGTAATTTCAGAGTGAAGTTGAAGATCATTGTGACAAGAGGATAAAATGTCTATGATATGATCATAGAGATGAGTATCTGAGTTACGAGTTTTGGCACGCAATTAAGACATTGTGGAAATTGTTTCACAATTAATACTGCCTGGGACACCATAGTGTGATGGTGTGTCCGAACATCATAGTTGCACCCTATTGGATATGGTGCGTACCATGATGTCTCTTATCTAATTACCACTATCGTTCATGGGTTAGGCATTAGAGACAACTGCACTCACTTTAATAGGGCACCACGTAATTCCATTGAGATGACACTATATGAACTATGGTTTAGAGAAACCTAAGTTGTCGTTTCTTAAAAGTTTGGGGCTGCGACGCTTATGTGAAAAAGTTTCAGGTTGATGAGCTCGAACCCAAAGCGGATAAAAATGCATCTTCATAGGACACCCAAAAACTCCTAATTCAGATCCGGAAGCAAAAGTGATTGTTTCTAGAAATGGGTCCTTTCTCAAGGAAAAGTTTCTCTCGAAAGAATTGAGTGGGAGGATGGTGGAGACTTGATGAGGTTATTGAACCATCACTTCAACCAGTGTGTAGCAGGGCACAGGAAGTTGTTCCTGTGGCACCTACACCAATTGAAGTGGAAGCTTATGATAGTGATCATGAAGCTTCGGATCAAGTCACTACCGAATCTCGTAGGATGACAAGGACGCATACTGCTTCGGAGTGGTACGGTGATCCTGTCTTGAAGGTCATGTTGCTAGACAACAATGAACCTACGAGCTATGGAGAAGCGATGGTGGGCCCAAATTCCGATAAATGGTTAGAAAACATGAAATCCGAGATAGGATCCATGTATCAGAACAAAGCATGGACTTTGGTGGACTTGCCCGATGATCGGCAAGCCATTGAGATAAATGGATTTTTAAGAAGAAGACAGACGTGGACGGTAATGTCACCATCTATGAAGCTCGACTTGTGGCGAAGAGTTTTTTACAAGTTCAAGGAGTTGACTACGATGAGATTTTCTCATCCATAGTGATGCTTAAGTCCGTCGGAATCATGTTAGCATTAGCTACATTTATGAAAACTGGCAGATGGATGTCAAAACGAGTTTCCTTACCAGTTTTCGTAAGGAAAGGTTGTATGTGATACAATCAGAAAGGTTTTGTCGATCCTAAGGATGCTAAAAGGTATGCTAGCTTCAGCGATCCTTCTAAGGACTGGAGTAAGCATCTCGGAGTTGGAATATACACTTTGGTAAGATGATCAAAGATTTTGGGTTTATACAAAGTTTATGAGAAACTTGTATTTCCAAAGAAGTGAGTGGGAGCACTATGGCATTTCTGATGAGTATATGTTGTTGACATATTGTTGATCAGAAATGATGTAGAATTTCTGGAAAGCATATAGGGTTATTTGAAAAGTGTTTTTCAATGGAAAACCTGGATTAAGCTACTTGAACATTGAGCATCAAGATCTATAAGGATGGATCAAAAACCGCTTAATGGTACTTTCAAATGAGCACATACCTTGACATGATCTTGAAGGTGTTCAAGATGGATAAGTCAAAGAAGGAGTTCTTGCCTGAGTTGTAAGGTATGAAGTTAAGACTTAAAGCTCGACCACGGCAGAAGAGAGAGAAAGGACGAATGTCGTCCCCTATGCTTCAAACGTAGGCTCTATAGTATGCTATGCTGTGTACCACACCGGAAGTGTGCCTTGCCATGAGTCAGTCAAGGGGTACAAAGAATGATCCAGGAATGGATCATTGGATAGCGGTCAAAAATTGTCCTTGGAGTAAACAAGGACATGTTTCTCGATTATGGAGGTGATAAAGAGTTCGGCGTATAGGGTTACGTCGATACAAGCTTTAACACCTATCTGAATGACTCTGAGTAGCAAACAGGATACGTATAGTGGAACAACCATTTGGAATAGCTCCAAGTGGAGCGTGGAAGCAGCATTTACTATATGACATAGAAATTTGTGAAGTACATACGAATCTGAATGTTGCAGACCCGTTGACTAAAACTTCTCTCACAAGCAAAACATGATCAAACCCCAGAACTCATTGATTCTTAATCACATGATGATGTGAACTAGTTTAGTGACACTAGTAAACTCTTTGGATGTTGGTCACATGGCGATGTGACCTGTGAGTGTTAATCACATGGCGATGTGAACTAGATTATTGACTCTAGTGCAAGTGGGAGACTGTTGGAAATATGCCCTAGAGGCAATAATAAATTAGTTATTATTATATTTCCTTGTTCATGATAATCGTTTATTGTCCATGCTATAATTGTATTGATAGGAAACTCAGATACATGTGTGGATACATAGACAACACTGTGTCCCTAGTAAGCCTCTAGTTGACTAGCTCGTTGATCAACAGATGGTTACGGTTTCCTGACCATGGACATTGGATGTCGTTGATAACGGGATCACATCATTAGAAGAATGATGTGATGGACAAGACCCAATCCTAAGCCTAGCACAAAGATCGTAGTTCGTATGCTAAAGCTTTTCTAATGTCAAGTATCTTTTCCTTAGACCATGAGATTGTGCAACTCCAAGATACCGTAGGAATGCTTTGGGTGTACCAAACGTCACAACGTAACTGGGTGGCTATAAAGGTGCACTACAGGTATCTCCGAAAGTGTCTGTTGGGTTGGCACGAATTGAGACTGGGATTTGTCACTCTGGTTAACGGAGAGGTATCTCTGGGCCCACTCGGTAGGACATCATCATAATGTGCACAATGTGACCAAGGGGTTGATCATGGGATGATGTGTTACGGAACGAGTAAAGAGACTTGCCGGTAACGAGATTGAACAAGGTATCGGTATACCGACGATCGAATCTTGGGCAAGTATAATACCGCTGGACAAAGGGAATTATATACGGGATCGATTGAGTCCTTGACATCGTGGTTCATCTGATGAGATCATCGTGGAACATGTGGGAGCCAACATGGGTATCCAGATCCCGCTATTGGTTATTGACCGGAGAACGTCTCGGTCATGTCTGCATGGTTCCCGAACCCGTAGGGTCTACACACTTAAGGTTCGATGATGTTAGGGTTATAAAGGAAGTTTGTATGTGGTTACCGAATGTTGTTCGGAGTCCCAGATGTGATCCCGGACGTCACGAGGAGTTCCGGAATGGTCCGGAGGTAAAGATTTATATATGGGAAGTCATGTTTTGGTCACCGGAAAAGTTTCAGGTTTTATCGGTAACGTACCGTGACCACCGGGAGGGTCCCGGGGGTCCACCAAGTGGGGCCACCATCCCCGGAGGGCTGCATGGGCTAAGTGTGGGAGGGGACCAGCCCCAGGTGGGCTGGTGCGCCCCCCCACAAGGCCCAAGGCGCAGGGAAGAGTGGGAGGGTGGCAAACCCTAGGGCAGATGGGCCCTAAGGCCCACCCCAGGTGCGCCTCCCCTCTCTCCCCTTCTGGCCGCCACCCAGATGGGATCTGGGGGCTGCCACCACCCCTGGGAGGGAACCCTAGAGGGGGCGCAGCCCCCTCCCCTTCCCCTATAAATAGTTGAGGTGTAGGGGCTGCCCAACACACGAGTTTCTCTCCCTCTTGGCGCAGCCCTACCTCTCTCTCTTCTCCTCTCCCGCGGTGCTTGGCGAAGCCCTGCAGGATTGCCACGCTCCTCCATCACCACCACGCCATTGTGCTGCTACTGGATGGAGTCTTCCTTAACCTCTCCCTCTCTCCTTGCTGGATCAAGGCGTGGGAGACGTCACCGGGCTGTACGTGTGTTGAACGCGGAGGTGCCGTCCGTTCGGCACTAGGATCTCCGGTGATTTGGATCACGACGAGTATGACTCCTTCAACCCTGTTCTCTTGAACGCTTCCGCTTAGCGATCTACAAGTGTATGTAGATGCACTCTCCTTCCCCTCATTGCTGGTTTCTCCATAGATAGATCTTGGTGACACGTAGGAAAATTTTGAATTTCTGCTATGTTCCCCAACAATTTTATATTTCCTTATTTCATGATAAATGTTTATTATTCATGCTAGAATTGTATTAACCGAAAACTTGATACATGTGTGGATACATAGACAAAATACTGTGTCCCTAGTAAGCCTCTACTAGACTAGCTCGTTGATCAAAGATGGTTAAGTCTCCTAACCATAGATATGTGTTGTCATTTGATAAACGGGATCACATCATTAGGAGAATGATGTGATGGACAAGACCCATTCGTTAGCTTAGCATAATAATCATTCAGTTTTATTGCTATTGCTTTCTTCATGTCAAATACATATTCCTCCGACTATGAGATTATGCAACTCCCGGATACCGGAGGAATGCCTTGTGTGCTATCAAACGTTAAAACGTAACTGGGTGATTATAAAGATGCTCTATAGCTATCTCTGAAGGTGTTTGTTGGGTCGGCATAGATCGAGATTAGGATTTGTCACTGAGTATCGGAGAGGTATCTCTGGGCCCTCTCGGTAATACACATCATAAGAAGCCTTGCAAGCGAAGTGACTAATGAGTTAGTTGCATTACGATGTATTACGGAACAAGTAAAGAGACTTGCCGGTAACGAGATTGAACTAGGTATGAAGATACCGACGATCGAATCTCAGACAAGTAACATACCGATGACAAAGGGAATAACGTATGTTGTCATAATGGTTCGACCGATAAAGTTCTTCGTAGAATATGTGGGAACCAATATTAGAATCTAGGTTCTGCTATTGGTTACTGATCGGAGAGGTGTCTCGGTCATGTCTACATAGTTCTCGAACCCGTAGGGTCCGCACGCTTAAAGTTCGATAACGATATTGTATTATATGAGTTATGTGATTTGGTGACCGAATGTTGTTCAGAGTCTTGGATGAGATCGCGGACATGCCGAGGAGTCTCCAAATGGTAGGGAGGTAAAGATTTATATATGTGATGATAGTATTCGGACACCGGAAGTGTTCCAGAGTGTATCAGGTATTTATCGGAGTACCGAAGGGGTTACCGGAACCCGTGGGGGAAAGATATGGGCCATATGGGCCATAAGAGGGAAGCACATCATCCCAAAAGTGGTGTCACCCCCCAAGGAAGGAGGCCGAGTGGGAGAAGGGAAAGGGGGGGATTCAGACCCCTTTCCTTCTCTTCTTCTTGTTACATTTCCCCCCTCCAGCAATTATGGAAGGGGGGAGGCTGAATTGGGGAAGACCCCAAGTAGGATTCTGCCTACTTGGGGCGCCGCATGGCTGCCTCCCCTCCCCTCCAACCTATATATATGTGGAGGGGGGGCGCCCCTAGAACACACAATATCAACTGTTAGCCGTGTGCGGCGCCCCCTCCATAGTTTACACCCCCGGTCATATTGTCGCAGTGCTTAGACGAAGCCATGTGCAGATCAAATTGATACATCTCCAACGTATCTATAATTTTTGATTGTTCCATGCTATTATATTATCTGTTTTGGATGTTTTATATGCATTATTATGCTATTTTACATTATTTTTGGGACTAACCTATTAACCTAGAGCCTAGTGCCAGTTTTTGTTTTTTGCTTGTTTTAGAGTTTCATAGAAAAGGAATACCAAACGGAGTCCAAACGGAATAAAACTTTCACGATGATCTTTCTTGGACCAGAAGCAAACTAGGAGACTTGGAGATGAAGTCGGAGAAGCAACAAGGTGGCCACGAGGGCGGAGCGCGCCCTACCTCATGGGCCCCTCATGGGTTTCCTAAACTAATTCTTTCGCCCATATATACTCTTATACCCCAAAACCATCAAGGCGAGCCACGAAAACACTTTTCCACCACCACAAACTTCTGTACCCGTGAGATCGCATCTAGGGACCTTTTTCAGCATCCCACCGGAGGGGGATTCGATCATGGAGGGCTTCTACATCAACACCATTGCCCTTTCGACCATAGACCTACGGGTCCATAGCTAGTAGCTAGATGGCTTCTTCTCTCTCTTTGATTCTCAGTACCATGTTCTCCTCGATGTTCTTGGAGATCTATTCAATGTAATACTCTTTTGCGGTGCGTTTGCCGAGATCCGATGAATTGTGGATTTATGACCAGATTATCTATGAATATTACTTGAGTCTTTCTCTGAATTCTTATATGCATGATTTGATATCTTTGCAAGTCTCTTCGCATTATCGGTTTAGTTTGGCCTACTAGATTGGTTTTTCTTGCAATGGGAGAAGTGCTTAGCGTTGGGTTCAATCTTGCGGTGTCCTTTCCCAGTGACAGTAGGGGCAGCAAGGCACGTATTGTATTGTTGCCATCGAGGATAAAAAGATGGGGTTTTCATCATATTGCTTGATTTAATTCGTCTACATCATGTCATCTTACTTAATGTGTTACTCTGTTCTTCCTGAAGTTAATACTCTAGATGCAGGCAGGAATCGGTCAATGTGTGGAGTAATAGTAGTAGATGTAGAATCGTTCCGGTCTACTTGACACGGACGTGATGCCTATGTTCATGATCATTGCCTTAGATATCGTCATAATTATGCGCTCTTCTATCAATTGCTCGACAGTAATTTGTTCACCCACCATATTATTTGCTAGCTTGAGAAAAGCCACTAGTGAAACCTATGGCCCTCGGTTCTCTTTTCCATCATATTAAGTCTCTTTTCTAGCATATTAGTTTCCGATCTACTATTTTGCAATCTTTTACTTTCCGATCTATAAACCAAAAATACCAAAAATATTTACTTTACAGCTTATCTATGTCTATTAGATCGTGAAGGGATTGACAACCCCTTTATCACGTTGGGTGCAAGTTTGTTTGATTGTTTGTACATGTATTTGGTGACTTGTGTGTTGTCTCCTATTAGATTGATACCTTGGTTCTCAAACTGAGGGAAATACTTAATCTACTTTGCTGCATCACCCTTTCCTCTTCAAGGGAAAAACCAACGCAAGCTCAAGAGGTAGCAGGAAGAATTTCTGGCGCCATTGCCAGGGAGATCTACGCCAAGTCAGGCCATACCAAGTACCCATCATAAACTCTCATCTCTTGCATTACATTATTCGCCATTCGCCTCTCGTTTTCCTCTCCCCCGCCTCTAAAATGATTGTCGAAAATATTTACCTTTTCTTCGCCCCTCTTCCGTTCGTCTTCTTCGCTTGCTTTTTATGTGCTCGTGTGTTGGATTGCTTGCTTTGTCACGATGGCTCAAGATAATACCAAATTGTGTGATTTTTCCAACACCAACAATAATGATTTTATTAGTACCCCGATTGCTCCCACTACTAATGCGGAATCTTGTGAAAATAATGCCGCTTTGCTGAATCTTGTTATGAAAGATCAATTTTCTGGCCTTCCTAGTGAAGATGTCGCATCCCATCTAAATAACTTCGTTGATTTGTGTGATATGCAAAACAAGAAAGATGTGGATAATGATATTGTTAAATTGAAGCTATTCCCGTTTTCGCTTAGAGATCATGCTAAAACTTGGTTTTCATCTTTGCCTAAAAATAGTATTGATTCGTGGAACAAGTGTAAAGATGCTTTCATATCTAAGTATTTTCCTCCCACTAAGATCATCTCCCTTAGGAATGATATTATGAATTTGAAGCAACTTGATCATGAGCATGTTGCAAAATCTTGGGAGAGGATGAAATTGACGATACGAAATTGCCCTACACATGGTTTGAATTTGTGGATGATTATATAAACTTTTAGATTCAGCCGCGGGAGGCACTTTTAGGGAAATTACTTTAGGAGAGGCTACTAAACTCCTTGATAACATTATGGCTAATTATTTTCAATGGCACACCAAAAGATCCACTAGTAAAAAAGTGCATGCGATTCAATAGATTAATGTTTTGAGTGGAAAGATGGATGAACTTATGAAATTGTTTGCTAATAATAGTGCTTCTTTTGATCCTAATGATATGCCTTTGTCCACTTTCATTGAGAATAATAATGAATCTATGGATGTGAATTTTGTTGATAGGAATTTTTTTGGTAATAACGTGTATAGAGGTAATTTTAATCCTAGGCTGTTTCGTAGTAATTAATCTAATAGTTATGGTAATTCCTATAACAATTCTAATGTAAATTTTAATAATATGCCCTCTAATTTTTAGAATAGTGTTAAAGAATTTATGAGTTCACAAAAGAATTTCAATGCTTTGATTGGAGAAAAATTTATCAAGATCGATGATTTGGCTAGGAACGTGGATACAATTTCTCTTGATGTTGATTGTTTGAAACTTAGATCTATTCCACCTAAGCATGATATCAATGAGTCTCTCAAAGCCATGAGAATTTCCATTGATGAGTGCAAAGAAAGAACCACTAAGATGCGTGCTAAAAAATATCGGTTTATAAAAGTGAGTTCTTCTAGTTTTCATGAGAATAATGATGAAGATCTAAAAGTGATTGATGTGACTCCTATTGAATCTTTGTTTTCCAATATAAATCTTGATAAAGATGGGACTAGAGATGAGTCAACTTTAGTTAGAAGGCGTCCCAATGATTCGGAGTTTTTAGATCTAGATGCAAAAACTGATAAAAGTGGGATTGGAGAGGTCAAGACTTTAAGTAGCAATGGACCCACTCTTTTGGATTTAAAGGAATTTAATTATGGTAATTGTTCTTTACTAGATTGTATTTCCTTGTTGCAATCCGTGTTGAATTCTCCTCATGCTTATAATCAAAACAAAGATTTTACTAAACATATCGTTGATGCTATGATGCAATCTTTTGAAGAAAAGCTTGAATTGGAAGTTTCTATCCCTACAAAACTTTATGATGTGTGAGAACCTACTATTAAGATTAAGATTAAATATTATGAGTGCCATGCTTTGTGTGATTTGGGTGCTAGCATTTCCACGATTCTAAAAACTTTGTGTGATGTGTTAGGTTTCGGTGAATTTGATGATTGTTCTTTAAATTTGCATCTTGCGAATTCCACTATTAAGAAACCTATGGGAAGGATTAATGATGTTCTTATTGTTGCAAATAGGAATTATGTGCCCGTAGATTTCATTTTTCTTGATATAGATTGTAATCCTACATGTCCTATTATTCTTGGCAGACCTTTCCTTAGAACGATTGGTGCAATTATTGATATGAAAGAAGGAAACATTAGATTCCAATTTGCATTAAGCAAGGGCATGGAACACTTTCCTAGAAATAAAATTAAATTACCATACGAATCTATTATGAGAGCCACTTATGGATTGCATACCAAAGATGACAATACCTAGATCTATTCGTGTTTTATGCCTAGCTAAGGGCGTTAAACGATAGCGCTTGTTGGGAGGCATACCAATTTTATTTTTGTTCTTTGCTTTTTGTTACTGCTTAGTAATAAATAATTCATCTAGACTCTGGTTAGATGTTTTTTTGTGTTTTAATTAGTGTTTGTGCCAAGTTAAACCTATAGGATAGCTTACGGTGATAGTTGTGTTGATCCTGCTGAAAAACAGAAACTTTTGGCCCATTAAATAATTTCCAGAATTTTATTGAAACGTTCTATTGATCCGATTCTTTTTTCTCTGGATTGTTTCACAAATTTCTCAGGTTTTCCTATTTTGTCAGAATTTTTGGAGTAACAAAAGTATCCGAGAGTTACAGATTGCTACAGACCGTTCTGTTTTTGACAGATTATGTCTTCTTTGTGTTCTTTGCTTATTTTGATCAATCTATGGGTAGTATCGAGGGTATGAACCATGGAAAAGTTGGAATACAGTAGATATTACACCAATATAAATAAAGAATGAGTTTGCAACAGTACCTTGAAGTGGTGATTTATTTTCTTAAACTAACGGAGATTATGAGATTTTCTGTTGAGTTTTGTCTTGTGAAGTTTTCAAGTTTTTGGTAAGGATTTGATGGACTATGGAATAATGAGTGGCAAGAGACTAAGCTTGGGGATGCCCAAGGCACCTCAAGGTAATATTTAAGGACAACCAAAATCCTAATCTTAGGGATGCTCTGGAAGGCATCCCCTCTTTCATCTTCGTCTATCAGTAACTTTACTTGAGGCTATATTTTTATTCATCACATGATATGTGTTTTGCTTGGAGCGTCTTATATGATTTGAGTGTTTGATTTTTAGTTTACCACAATCATCCTTGTTGTACACATAGGAGAGACACGGATGAATCATGATTTATTAGAATACTCTATGTGCTTCACTTATATCTTTTGAGCTAGGCAATATTGCTCTAGTACTTCACTTATATCTTTTTAGAGCATGGCGGTGGCTTTGTTTTAGAGAAATTAATGAACTGTCATGCTTCACTTATATTATTTTGGGAGTATTTTAGAACAGCATGGTAATTTGCTTTGGTTATAAATTTAGTCATAATATGATATACATCCAAGAGGGATATAATAAAAACTTTCATATAAAATGCATTGAATACTATGAGAAGTTTGATTCTTTATGATTGTTTTGCGATATGAAGATGATTATATTAGAGTCATGATAGTGGGGTAATTGTGAATTTGAGAAATACTTGTGTTGAGGTTTGTGATTCCCGTAGCATGCACATATGGTGAACCATTATGTAACGAAGTTGGAACATGAAGTATTTATTGATTGTCTTCCTTATGAGTGGCGGCCGGGGACGAGCGATGGTCTTTTCCTACCAATCTATCCCCCCAGGAGCATGCGCGTAGTACTTCGTTTCCATGACTAATAGATTTTTTCAATAAATATGTGAGTTCTTTGTGACTAATGTTGAGTCCATGGATTATACACACTCTCACCCTTCCACCATTTCTAGCCTCTCTTGTGCTGCGCAACTCTCGTCGGTACCACACACCCACCATATACCTTCCTCAAAATAGCCACCATACCAACCTATTATGGCATTACCATAGTCATGCCAAGATATATTGCCATGCAACTTTTCATCGTTCTACTTACTATGACAGGTTTCATCATTGTCACATTGCTTTGCATGATCATGTAGTTGACATCGTATTTGTGGCAAAGCCACCTTTCATAATTCTTTCGTACATGTCAATCTTGATTCATTGCACATCCCAATACACCGCCGGAGGCATTCACATAGAGTCATATTTTGTTCTATGCATCTAGTTGTAATTTTTTTGAGTTGTAAGTAAATAGAAGTGTGATGATCATCATTATTAGAGCATTGTCCCATGCGAGGAAATAAAAAAAAAGAGGCCAAAGAAGCCAAAATAAAAAAGAGAGGCCAAAGAAGCCAAGAAAAAAAGAAAAAAAGGAAAAAAATAGAGAGAGAATAAGAGAGAAGGGACAATGTTACTATCCATTTCCACACTTGTGCTTCAAAGTAGCACAATGATCTTCATGATAGAGAGTTTCCTATTTTGTCACTTTCATATACTAGTGGGAATTTTTCATTATAGAACTTGGCTTGTATATTCTAATGATATGCTTCCTAAAATCTTCCTAGCTCTTCATGAGCAAGCAAGTTGGATGCACACCTACTTAGTTTATTTTTGAGCTTTCATACACTTATAGCTCTAGTGCATCTGTTGCATGGCAATCCCTACTCACTCACATTGATATCTATTGATGGGCATCTCCATAGCCCGTTGATAGGCCTAGTTGATGTGATACTATCTCCCTCTTTTTGTCTTCTCCACAACCACCATATTCTCTTCCACCATAGTGCTATATCCATGGCTCACGCTCATGTATTGCGTGAAAGTTGAAAAAGTTTGAGAACATCAAAAGTATGAAACAATTTCTTGGCTTGTCATCGGGGTTGTGCATGATTTGAGTATTTTGTGTGATGAAGATGGATCATAGCCAAATTATATGATTTTGTAGGGATAAGCTTTCTTTGGCCATGTTATTTTGAGAAGACATAATTGCCTTGTTAGTATGCTTGAAGTATTATTGTTTTTATGTCAATATTAAACTTTTGTTTTGAATCTTTCGGATCTGCACATTCATGCCACAATAAAGAGAATTACATGGATAAATATGTTAGGTACCATTCCACATAAAAAAATTCTGTTTTTATCATTTACCTACTCGAGGACGAGCAGAAATTAAGCTTGGGGATGCTTGATACGTCTCCAATGTATCTATAATTTTTGATTGTTCCATGCTATTATATTATCTGTTGTGGATGTTTTATATGCATTAATATGCTATTTTATATTATTTTTGGGACTACCATATTAACCTAGAGCCTAGTGCCAGTTTCTGTTTTTTGCCTGTTTTAGAGTTTCACGGAAAAGGAATACCAAACGGAATAAAACTTTCGCGATGATCTTTCTTGGACCAGAAGCAAACCAGGAGACTTGGAGATGTAGTCGGAGAAGCAACAAGGCGGCCATGAGGGTGGAGGGCGCGCCCAGGGGGGTAGGGCGCACCCCCTACCTCGTGGGCCCCTCATGGGTCTCCTGACCTAATTCTTTCGCCCAAATATACTCTTATAACCCAAAACCATGAGGGGAGCCACGAAAACACTTTTCCACCGCCGCAACCTTTTGTACCTGTGAGATCCCATCTAGGGTACTTTCCTGGCATCCTGCTGGAGGGGGATTCGATCACGAAGGGCTTCTACATCAAGACCAATTCCCTTTCGATGAAGCGTGAGTAGTTTACCACAGACCTATGGGTCCATAGCTAGTAGCTAGGTGACTTCTTCTGTTTGATTCTCAATACCATGTTCTCCTCGATTTTCTTGGAGATCTATTCATGTAATACTCTTTTGCGTGTTTGCCAAGAACCAATGAACTGTGGATTTATGATCAGATTATCTATGAATATTATTTGAGTCTTTTCTGAATTCTTATATGCATGATTTGATATCTTTGCAAGTCTCTTCGAATTATAGGTTTAGTTTGGCCTACTATATTGGTTTTTCTTGCAACGGGAGAAGTGCTTAGCTTTGGGTTCAATCTTGTAGTGTCCTTTCCCAGTGATAGTAGGGGCAACAAGGCACGTATTGTATTGTTTCCATCGAGGATAAAAAGATGGGGTTTTCATCATATTGCTTGAGTTAATTCCTCTACATTATATCATCTTACTTAATGCGTTACTCTGTTCTTCATGAACTTAATACTCTAGATGCAGGCAAGAGTCGTTCGATGTGTGGAGTAATAGTAGTAGATGTGGAATCATTTCGGTCTACTTGACACGGACGTGATGCCTATGTTCATGATCATTTCCTTAGATATTGTCATAATTAAGCGCTCTTCTATCAATTGCTCAGCAGTAATTTGTTCACCCACCGTATTATTTGCTATCTTGAGACAAGCCACTAGTGATACCTATGGCCCCGGGGTCTCTTTTCCATCATATTAAGTCTCTTTTCCATTATATTAGTTTCTGATCTACTATTTTGCAATCTTTTACTTTCTGATCTATAAACCAAAAATACCAAAAATATTTACTTTACCGTTTATCTATCTCTATTAGATCTCACTTTTGCTAGTAACCGTAAAGGGATTGACAACCCCTGTATCGCGTTGGGTGCAAGTTTGTTTGATTGTTTGTGCAGGTATTCTGTGACTTGTGCGTTGTCTCCTATTGGATTAATACCTTAGTTCTCAAACTGAGGGAAATACTTACTCTACTTTCCTGCATCACCCTTTCCTCTTCAAGGGAAAAACCAACGCAAGCTCAAGAGGTAGCACACATCACCATCACCGTCACCATGCCCGTCGTGCTGACGGAACTCATCTACTTCCTCGACATCTTTCTGGATCAAGAAGGCGAGGGACGTCATCGAGCTAAAAGTGTGCATAACTCGGAGGTGCCGTACATTCGGTACTTGATCGGTAAGAGCTAGAAGAAGTTTGACTACATCAACCGCATTTTCAAACACTTCTGATTCGGTCTACGAGGGTACGTAGACACACTCTCCCCCTCTCATTGTTATGCATCTCCTAGATAGATCTTGTGTGAGCGTAGGATTTTTTTTTGAAATTGCATGCTACATTCCCCAACAGTGGCATCCGAGCCAGGTCTATGCGTAGATGATATGCACGAGTAGAACACAAAGAGTTGTGGGCAGTGATCGTCATACTACTTACCACCAATGTCTTATTTTGATTTGGCGGTACTGTTGGATGAAGCGGCCCGGACCAACCTTACATGACCACATTCATGAGACCGGTTCCACCGACAGACATGCAACTAGTTTTGCATAAAGGTGGCTAGCGGGTGTCTGTTTCTCCTACTTTAGTTGAATCAAATTTGATTGCGGATGGTCCTTGTTGAAGGTTAAAATAGCAAACTTGATAAATCACTGTTGTGGTTTTTGTGTTGTAGTTAAGAATGGTTCTTGCTAGAAGCCCGTAGCAGCCACGTAAAACTTGTAACAAAAAAGTAGAGGATGTCTAACTTGTTTTTGCAGGGCATGTTGTGATGTGATATGGTCAAGACATGATGCGATATACATTATTGTATGAGATGACCATGTTTTGTAAAAGTTATCAGCAACAAACAGGAGCCTTATGGTTGTCTCTTTATTGTATGAAATGCATACGCCCTGTAATTGCTTTACTTTATCACTATGCGGTAGCGATAGTTGTAGAAAGAAATAGTTGGCGAGACGACCACGACGCAACGATGGAGATCAAGGTGTTGAGCTGATAATGACGGAGATCATGACGATTCTTTGGAGATGGAGATCAAAAGCACAAGATGATGATGGCCATATCATGTCACATATTTTGATTGCATGTGATGTTTATCTTTTATGCATCTTATTTTTCTTAGTACGACAGTAGCATTATAAGATGATCCCTTAACTAAAATTTCAAGGTATAAGTGTTCTCCCTGAGCATGCACTATTGCGATAGTTCTTCGTGCTTAGACACCACGTGATGATCGGGTGTGAGAGGCTTTACGTTCACATACAACGGGTGCAAGACAATTTTGCACATGCGGAATACTCGGATTAAACTTGACGAGCCTAGCATGTACAAACATGGCCTCGGAACACTGGAGACCGAAAGGTCAAACGTGAATCATATAGTAGATATGATCAACATAGAGATATTCACCATTGATGACTACTCCATCTCACGTGATGATTGGACATGGTTTAGTTGATTTGGATCCCGTATCATTTAAATAACTTGAGGGATATCTATCTAAGTGGGAGTTCTTAAGTAATTTGATTAATTGAACTTAATTTATCATGAACTTAGTCTAGATAATATTTGCATATCTATGTTGTAGATCAATGGCCCGTGCTACCGTTCCCTTGAATTTTAATGTGTTCCTAGAGAAAGCTAAGTTGAAATATGATGGTAGCTACTACATGGACTGGGTCCATAACTTGAGGATTATCCTCATTGCTGCATAGAAGAATTATGTCCTTGATGCACCGCTAGGTGTGCCACCCCCTCCAGCAACTGCGGACGTTGTGAACGCCTGGCAGTCGCGTGTCGATGACTACTCGATAGTTCAGTGTGCCATTCTTTACGGCTTAGAATCGGGACTTCAAAGACGTTTTGAACGTCATGGAGCATATGAGATGTTCCAAGAGTTGAAGTTGATATTTCAAGCAAATGCCTGAGTTTTGATATATGAAGTCTCCAACAAGTTTTATAGCCTCAAGATGGAGGAGAGCAGTTCTGTCAGTGAACACATACTCAGAATGTCTGGATATCATAATCACTTGACTCAGCTGGGAGTTAATCTTCCAAATGATGGTGTCATTGACAGAGTTCTCCAATCACTGCCACCAAACTAAAAATGCTTCATGATGAACTATAATATGCAGGGGATGGAGAAGACAATTCCTAGCTCTTCACAATGCTCAAAGCTGCGGAGGTAGAAATCAAGAAGGAGCATCAAGTGTTGATGGTTAACAAGACCACTAGTTTCAAGAAAAAGGGCAAGGTAAAGAAGGGAACTTCAAGAAGAATGGAAAACATGTTTCCACTCCCAGGAAGAAGCCCAAAGCTGGACCCAAGCCTGAAACTGAGTGCTTCTACTTCAAAGGGACTAGTCACTGGAAGCGGAGCTGCCCCAAGTATTAGGCGGATAAGAAGGATGGCAAAGTGAACAAATGTATATTTGATATACATGTTATTGATGTGTACCTTACTAATGCTCGTAGTAGTGGCTGGGTATTTGATACTGGTTCGGTTGCTCATATTTGTAACTCAAAACAGGGACTACGGATTAAATGAAGATTGGCTAAGGACAAGGTGACGATGCGCGTCGGGAAAGGTTCCAAGGTCAATGTGATCACTGTCGGCACGCTACCTCTACATCTACCTTCGGGATTAGTTTTAGACCTGAATAATTGTTATTTGGTGCCAGTGTTGAGCATGAACATTATATCTGGATCTTGTTTAGTGCGAGACGGTTATTCATTTAAATCAGAGAATAAAGGTTGTTCTATTTATATGATTAATATCTTTTATGGTCATGCACCCTTGAAGAGTGGTTTATTTCTATTGAATCTTTATTGTGGTGATACACATATTCATAATATTGATGCCAAAAGATGCAAAGTTGATAGTCATAGTGCAACATATTTGTGGCACTGCCATTTAGGTCATATTGGCTTAAAACACATGAAGAAAATCCATGCATATGGAGTTTTGGAATCACTTGATTATGAATCATTTTATACTTGCAAACCATGCCTCATGGGAAAGATGACTAGAACTCTGTTCTCTGGAACAATGGAGCGAGCCAATGACCTATTGGAAATAATACATACGATGTATGCATTCTGATGAGTGTTGAGGCTCGCGGCTGATATCATTATTTTCTAACCTTCACAGATGATTTGAGCAGATATGAGTATGTCTACTTAATGAAACACAAGTCTGAAACATTTGAAAAGTTCAAAGAATTTCAGAGTGAAGTGGAGAATCATCGTAACAAGAAAAATAAAGTTTCTATGATCTGATCGCGGAGGCGAATATTTGAGTTACGAGTTTGGCCTTCATTTAAAACAATATGGAATAGTTTCACAACTCATGCCACCTGGAACACCACAGCGTAATGGTGTGTTCGAATGTCCTAACCGTACTTTATTAGATATGGTGCAATCTATGATGTCTGTTACTGATTTAGCATTGTTGTTGTGGGGTTATGCATTAGAGACAGCTGCATTCACATTCGATAGGGCGCCATCTAAATCCATTGAGACGACACTGCATGAATTGTGGTTTGGCAATAAACCTAAGCTATCGTTTCTTAAAGTTTGGGGTTGCGACACTTATGTGAAAAGGCTTCAGCCTGATAAGCTCAAACCCAAATCGGAGAAGTGCGTCTTTATAGGATACACTAAGGAAACAATTGGGTACACCTTCTACTACAGATCCGAAGGCAAGATCTTTGTTGCCAAGAATGGAACCTTTCTAGAGAAGGAGTTTCTCTCGAAAGAAGTGAGTGGAAGGAAAGTAGAACTTGATGAGGTAATTGTACCTTCTCTCAATTTTGAAAGTAGCTCATTAGAGAAATCCGGTCCCGTGATGCCTACACCAACTAGAGAGGAAGATAATGATGATGATCATGAAATTTCAGATCAATTCACAACTGAACCTCGTAGGTCAACCAGAGCATGATCCACACCAGAGTGGTACGGTAATCCTGTTCTCGAAGTCATGTTACTATACCATGACGAACATACGAACTATGAAGAAGCTATGATGAGCCCAAATTCTGATAAATGGCTTGAGGCCATGAAATCTGAGATAGGATCCATGTATGAGAACAAAGTGTGGACTTTGGTGGATTTGCCCGATGATCGGCGACCCATAGAGAATAAATGGATCTTCAAGAAGAAGACTGATGCTGATGGTAATGTTACTGTCTATAAAGCTCGACTTGTCCCAAAAGGTTTTTGGCAAGTTCAAGGAGTTGACTACGATGAGACTTTCTCACCCGTAGCGATGCATAAGTCTGTCTGAATCATGTTAGCAATTGCCGCATTTTATGATTATGAAATCTGGCAAATGGACGTCAAAACTGTATTCTTTAATGGATTTCTGAAAGAAGAGTTGTATATGATGCAACCAGAAGGGTTTGTCGATCCTAAAGGTGCTAACAAAGTGTGCAAGCTCCAGCGATCCATCTATGGACTAGTGAAAGCATCTCGGAGTTGGAATACACTTTTATGAGGTGATCAAAGCATATGGTTTTATACAGAGTTTTGGAGAAGCCTGTATTTACAAGAAAGTCAGTGGGAGCTCTGTAGCATTTCTAATATTATATGTGGATGACATATTGTTGATTGGAAATGATGTAGAATTTCAGGATAGCATAAAAGGATACTTGAATAAAAGTTTTTCAATGAAATACCTTGGTAAAGCTGCTTATATATTGGGCATCAAGATCTATAGAGATAGATCAAAATGCTTAATAGGACTTTCACAAAGCACATACCTTGATAAAGTTTTGAAAAAGTTCAAAATGGACCAGTCAAAGAAAGGGTTCTTGCCTGTGTTACAAGGTGCGAAATTTAGTCAGACTCAATGCCCGACCACTGCAGAAGATAGAGAGAAAAAGAAAGTAATTCCCTATGCCTCACATAGGTTCTGTCATGTATGCTATGCTGTGTACCAGACCTGATGTGCGCCTTGCCATAAGTATGGCAGGGAGGTACCAAAGTAATCCAGGAGTGGATCATTGGACAATGGTCAAGAATATCCTGAAGTACCTGAAGAGGACCAAGGATATGTTTCTCGTTTATGGAGGTGACATAGAACTCGTCGTAAATTGTGACATCCTGGTTTTTGCCCTCCTTCTTTTTCTGGATTTCATTGCCATTTGATTTGAATTTGGAGTTTTGAATCAACTCAGTTGGACTTAACCACTTGGGCAAGTCCTTGATTTTCACCCAAGTGACTCACCGCTCACTCAAACACATCATTTCCTCTCCGGTTTATCTAAAAATGGCCATAGGAATATTTTTCATAAATGAAAAATATTAATTTCCCTCTCTGAAAATCACTTCAGGAAAATATGCTCCAAAGCAACCCTCATTTTTCCTGGCCATAAAAATCTAAGAAAATTCCTGAATATTCTCTGGACCTTGGCACACCTCCCTGTACAAAAATATTTCATAGTTCTTTGGAATATTTTTGCTACAATTTTTTTTCCTGTTCTGACCAGGAAATGCACTTTACAAAAGAACTTTATTTTTCCTTGATCCAATGAAGCTAAAAATTTTATAGCTTCATTACCCTCCTAAGAAACCCTTAACCTCCAAAGATCAGCCCTAAAACCCTTCTAGATCTCTCTCAGTTAACCTCAGAAGTTTCTGTCCAGAAACTTGCCAAGATGATAAACTCACACACAACCCATCTGTGATCGACTAAAGACCTTGGAGCAACCCAAACCATCAAGGACTACACACCCCAGACATGAATTTAATGCATGTGGCTCCATGCCAGAGTTCACGCGGTGACCACGCGTGTGCACCATGCCAGGCTACTTGTCGACACGCTCTGGATACCGCTGACGCTCCTGTTTCGCGCGTGTTCGCTTCCCTGCTCACTGCACCTTGCCAAACCCCGCCACAATCATCATCTCGACGCCCTTGACTCCACCCTGCCGCTCGCCGATGCCGGAGGTTGCCGCAGCGAGCACGGGCATGACGCGGCCAAGCATACAGTGTGCCTCCTGTGCTCGTCCCCACTCGCCCACAGTGGTCGCGTGAGCCATGGATGCTTCTCCCCCTCTCACTGACGCCATTCATCACCGGGCGTCGTCTCCAAGGAACTTCGGTGGAGCCCCGAGCCCCCTCCTCCCTCGCCTATAAATACGGCCCCTCCCCAGCCTCTCCGAGCATCGCCACACACTCACACACTCACCATGACTCTGTAGATAGTCGCAACTCGGCTAGACAGGCCTCTAGCCGCTGTTACCGACCGGAGTTAGCCGGCGATCCCCTCCGTTGCTTCCCACCTCTCCAGACCCGCTCGAGCTCGACCAGCTTCTCCAGCATGTCCCTGGTAAACATCTGGTGCACGCTGGTGCTGTTGGAGCCCCTGGAGTCACCTCATCGCACCATCTTCTTCCTCTCTGGTGAACCCCGACCGTGGCCGCCGCTGGAGACGAAGATTCCGAGCCCCTCTATCCATCCCTAGCCACATTTCGGGTATGTACAGGCTCCCTGTAGTCTTGCGCATCCATTCCCCCCATCCACGGCGGCGGCCGACCTCTCCTCCTCTATTCCTCCCTCTCTCTCTTTAAAACTGATAGTGGGGGCCCACTGTCAGTCTCTCACCCGCTCCCAACGCGGTATAAGTGGTGGCTCCCCGTGGAAATATGCCTTCAATGTCACCTCCCCCTCTATTTTCATTTTGTTTGATTTTAATTCAAATATTGACTAGAAACTTTGACCAGCCACAACTTTTAAACCGTAAGTCCAAATTAATTGATTCTTTTTTGCATTGTGTTTGTCTTGGAATTTTCTAGCAGCACACAAAAATTGAGATTTTTCCCTGTTGTCTAGAATTTCTGGTGATTTTCAGAAGTGTTCTTGATATTTTCTTTTTGTGGTTTTATTTATTTTTAGAGGAAGAACCTTGCCTTGAAGGAAACTAGGAGGAGTGTGACCCTCCTCTGTGCTAAGGAAAGCCACACAAATATTTGCATGGTGTCATTACAATATTTATGATTTTCCAACTTGAATATGAGTTACTTCATGCATTTAATCATTTAAATGAATAATGTTTATGCTAGTTTACTTTCCATGCTTGAAGTGCCTAGTTTACATTAGTGTTTGAGTGCATGAACTAGTATGAGGCAATAGAAGTATTTTGATAGTATGGTTATGATATGGTTATGACTGGGTTATGATCGATATCATTTTCATATATGAGTTATTGTTTTTAATATGCTAATGGCATAACTAAAAATGACGAGGTAGAAAACCAGTGAAGTTGAAACCAGTGAGTTAAAGTGATGAGTAGTGCAAGTAGCATGATTCCATGATGTTAGTGCTATGTTGATATAGTGCATGTCAGATAGTTGCATGCTCATGGCATACCGTGACTCGAAGTTATTTCATTTCAAGTTAAACCTGATGTTAAACTCAACTTGAACATAATGTTGATCGGGTCATGTTGCCACTGAATTGAGCTTCCCAGTGCAACCACATTTGCCTTTATGGGAAGGCCTTTATTCGGTCCGTTGGCATGCCTCTGGTCGGTGCCTCCAACGAGGGAAGGTTATGGGCATGCGGTACCCTGTCCCGGTAAGCACACATAACATTGTGTGCACGTTGTTGTTGTTATGGTACCTTGTCCCCGTTTGGGACCGTTGATTTGTTTTGCCACGTTGGTGGCTGTTGGATGTCTTTGGTAGACATCGAGGCCACCCATGACTTAGCCCAAGAGGGGAGTTGGTCGGAGTGGCCGAGAGAGTGTCATGGCAATGGGAGGGTTTTGTCAAAATGCCGTTGGTCCACCCGGATGGGAGAGTGAGGCCATGGGTTCCATGGTGTGGGTACAATGTACTAACCTCTGCAGAATGTTTACTAAATCTATCGATAGCCGCGTCCTCGATTACAGACACAGCTCGTAAGTAGGTCACACCATGGGTCAACATAAATAAGTTAATCTTGCACACTAAAGATACATCATGGCACTAGTTATGTGATGAGATCGTTGAGACCATGAGATGGTCATTGTTATGGAAACCAAAGAGTTGGTTCCGTTCGTGATCCGGGAGTGATCACCGTATTGTTGAGATTGGTAATGTTTGTGATCCAAGAGTGATCACCATTTGATGATGTTGGTTACGAGGTAACCGTTTGGTAAGTGAGTCCGAGGGACTCGGCGCACGAGCTTGTTCACTGGATGAGTAGTATGTTGATGCTTTGCATGAGTAGTATGTTGATGCTTTGCATGAGTTGTATGTTGATGATTTGCATGAGTAGTATGTCGAGGTTTTGCATTTAACCTGCTTAATTGTCATATTATTGATTGCCATTCTGCTTTTAATTTTCATGAGCTTGCAAGTACATTCAATGTACTGACTTGGCGTGTCATGCAAGATTTCAGGAAAGTCTTACCGGATCGGAGTGCTTCCTGTGTCTAGATCGTGTCCACATCGTTGTACCTGTGCTATGGAGTTCCACTTCGTCGTCGTTCTGCTGCCGCGTAGTTGTCGTGATTGAGGCCCCTTCATGTTCATTAAATAATGTACATACTGTTCAGCCGCACCGTGTGTGCTGCTTGGCCTCGCTACTTGATGTAATATCGAACCTATGTTTCCGCTAGCATGAATAAAGCGGTTCTTTCTGTACCAAGTTGTTGTGTGTTGCTAGAAGACTAGATCTCTGGGCTGGCAACGCAAGGTAAACCAGTTGCTCTGAGCCGGGTGCCACATAAATGGTTACGTCAATGCTAGTTTTGACACTGATCCGGATGACTTTAAGCCACAAGCCGGATACATAATTATATTGAATGGTGGAGCTGTTAGTTTGTGCAGTTCCAAGCAGAGCGTCGTGGCGGGACCTACGTGTGAAGCGGAGTACATAGCTGCTTCGGAAGCATAAAATGAAGGAGTCTAGATGAAGGAGTTCATATCTGATCTAGGTGTAATACCTAGTGCATCGTTCCAATGAAACTCTTTTGTGACAATACTGGAGCAATTGCCTTAGCGAAGGAATCCGGATTTCACAAAAAGACCAAACACATCAAGAGACGCTCCAACTCCATCTGCGATCTAGTCAAGGAGGGAGACATAGAGATTTGCAAAATACATATGGATCTGACTATAGCAGACCTGTTGACTAAGCCTCTTCCACGAGCAAAACATGATTAGCACCAAGACTCCATGGGTGTTAGAATCATTACAATGTAATCTAGATTATTGACTCTAGTGCAAGTGGGAGACTGAAGGAAATATGCCCTAGAGGCAATAATAAAGATTTTATTTTATATTTCCTCATTTCATGATAAATGTCTATTATTCATGCTAGAATTGTATTAACCAGAAACTTGATACATGTGTGGATACATAGACAAAATATTGTGTCACTAGTAAGCCTCTATTAGACTAGCTCGTTGATCAAAGATGGTTAAGTTTCCTAACCATAGACATGTGTTGTCATTTGATAAACGGGATCACATCATTAGGAGAATGATGTGATGGACAAGACCCATTCGTTAGCTTAGCATAATGATCGTTCAGATTTATTGCTATTGCTTTCTTCATGTCAAATAGATATTCCTCCGACTATGAGATTACGCAACTCCCGAGTACCGGAGGAATGCCTTATGTGCTATCAAACGTCACAATGAAATTGGGTGATTATAAGGATGCTCTACAGGTATCTCCGAAGGTGTTTGTTGGGTTGGCATAGATCGAGATTATGATCTGTCACTCCGAGTATCGGAGAGGTATCTCCGGGCCCTCTCGGTAATACACATCATAAGAAGCCTTGCAAGCAAAGTGACTAATGAGTTAGTTGCAGGATGATGTATTACGGAACAAGTAAAGAGACTTGCCGGCAACGAGATTGAACTAGTTATGAAGATACCAACGATCGAATCTTGGGCAAGTAACATACCGATGACAAAGGGAATAACGTATGTTATCATATATAACGGTTCGAACGATAAAGATCTTCATAGAATATGTGGGAACCAATATGAGCATCTAGGTTCCGCTATTGGATATTAACCGGAGAGGTGTCTCGGTCATGTCTACATAGTTCTCGAACCCATAGGGCCCGCACGCTTAACATTCGATGTCAATATTGTATTATATGATTTATGTGATTTGGTGACTGAATGTTGTTCAGAGTCCTGGATGATATCACGGACATGACGAGGAGTCTCGAAATGGTCAAGAGGTAAAGATTGATATATGGGATGATAGTATTCGGACACCGAAAGTGTTTCGAAGTGTATCGGGTATTTATCGGAGTACCGGAGGGGTTACCGGAACCCCCTGGGAAAGATATGGGCCATAAGAGGGGAGCAAACCATCCCACAAGGGGTGCCCCCCCCCCCAAGAAAGGAGGCTGAGTGGGAGAAGGGAGAGAGGGGATTCGGCCCCCCTTTTCTTCTCTCCTTCCACTTCCTTTTCCCCCCTCCGGCAATTATGGAAGGGGGAGGCCGAATTGGGAAGACCCCAAGTAGGATTCGGCCTACTTGGGGAGCCCCATGGCTGCCTCTCCTCCCCTCCAACATATATATATGGGGGGGGGGGCTAGAACACACAACATCAACTGTTAGCCGTGTGCGGCGCCCTCCTCCACAGTTTACACCCCCGGTCATATTCTCGCGGTAATTAGGCAAAGCCCTGCGCAGATCACATCACCATCACCGTCACCACACCATCGTGCTGACGGAACTCATCTACTTCCTTGACATCTTGCTAGATCAAGAAGGCGAGGGACGTCATCGAGCTGAACGTGTGTAGAACTCGAAGGTGTCGTCCGTTCGGTACTTGATCGGTCGGAGCTAGAAGAAGTTCGACTACATCAACTGTGTTGTCAAACGCTTCGGCTTTCGGTCTACGGGGGTACATAGACACACTCTCCCCCTCTCGTTGCTATGCATATCCTAGATAGATCTTGCATGAGCGCAGGATTTTTTTTGAAATTGCATGCTACGTTCCCAAACAAGTGTCTTCACCATACAACATAACCCGATGGAGCAAGTTGCCGCCCCAAGCCGGCGCATGGTGTAGCAACTCGCCACTCTAGGCCCACTCGATGAGGAGTGGCGAGTTGTTCCACGCCGACACGACGGGGAGCACATCGGCACGCACGTCATCGCTGCCGTCGATGGCCGCGCCTCCTGTGTCTGCGACCATGCCTCCCATGCCTGTAATCGCGCCTCCGGTGCCTGCGACAATGCCCTGTAGGTAGAGACAGAAGCTGGGTGCGCGGAGAGCAATGAGTTGGTGGCCAGCGCCTCCGCATCCACCGCCATCTTTGAGGAGAAGTAGAACACAGTAGTCCGCCCATGAAGGCCACCGCCTAGGTGACGCCGCTGTACACATCCGGTGTCTTGCCCAGTTCTTCTCTTTGAGGACCTCCCTTGATCCCACATGGGCTCCACGAAAGCAGAGGCACCACCTTCCCCTCCTGCTGAAGCATCAGCTGGGGGTCCCACTCCGATGAGTGGAGGGGGAAGTGAGCCATCCTTTCCGCTAAAGCATATACCTCTGGGCTCCCGGCAGTCCAGTGATCATGCTGCTGGATATGAGGAAGACAAAGGGATTCACGGGCGGCGATTTAGATTAGGTATTATACCTCCAAAGCCGAACTAGCATAGTTGATGTAAATATACTGAAATCCGTCATGTTTATATGAAAATCGGGCTTTTTGATATGAAATCCGACCGTGTTTGCATGAATTTCATCTAGTTGGTTTGAGTTGTTGTGAAAATGTACGCAGCTACGGTTGGATGGCGTCATCCGCATCCGTATCCGCGCACTGACACCCTTTTCCATGTACGGATGTGGAAGAATTTTTACGGTTCGCCCTTGAAGATGCCCTGTCCCGCTGTAAACAGGCCTGTAAAAATAGCTTATTTGTGTCATCCCGCTACACCATCGTCTCAATCAATCCAGAGGAGCATCTGTTCCCATTGATTGGTTTTGTATTAGCGCGATTGTTAAAGCAGTAGTGATTAACTTATTATTGGCTGCGCAGACGGATCCGCCTACATCCCTAGTACTATGTTCGTAACATATATGATTTCTTTTTGCGAGTAACTTATAAGACGAATTTTGATATAAGTACAACGGATTTCATTGAAAGTAGGATAATTTGTACATAAAACCGGACATTATTTCGTTCGGTGAACTAAAACCCTAAACTATCATATTCTTCACGGTGACCTCATAGACAATGCCAGGCTGGCAAGCTGCTCCTCCTCCGTCATCGTCGCCCGACCTGCCGTCGGAGTCGGAGTCGTCGTTGGGCTTGGGGCGGCAGAAGGTGGTGGAGCCGCGCCAGGGCTTCCCGGCGGCCGCCTTACGCTCGTGGATGATCCTATCCGCCTCCTCCCACGTCGTGCGCAGTGTGGCCACGGCCACCGAGGACGTGGGCTGGAGGAGAGGGCGGCAGTCATTGGAGGCGTCGTCGTTGGCGGAGGCGGCGATCTCGGTGAGGGACCATTCCACGCCCTACCTGGCCATCTCCCCATTGAGGCGGCGAAGACAACGCTTGGCCATCTCTGACGTCGTCATGGAGCGGTCCAGGGCCCAGGAATACGCCAGGTCTAGGTCCGCCATGATGTGTGGCGGCGGGACGCCGGAGTCCGTGAATTGGGATTAGCGCACATTGTCGGATTTCGGGTTCCAGCAGACCCTTGAGGTTCAAACTCTAGGGTGCGCGTGAAGATCTCTCCTCGACCAACTCACGTCCCAAGGCCTCGCAAGGAATCTCGGCTAGAAAGATGAACACACGAGGGACACGGGGTTTATATTGGTTCAGGCCACCATTGTGGTGTAATACCCTACTCAAGTGTATGGTGTGGTGGATTGCCTCAGGGGCTGATGATGAACAATACAAAGGAAGAACAGCCTCGCGAGGGATGTTCTTGTGGTGGTCTTGTCCCTTTGGAAGGGTCGATTCGATCTCTCCCTCTAACGTGGTGGCTATCCCTATATATAGAGAGAGGCCCTGGTCCTCTTCCCAAATATTGAGCGGGAAGGGCGCCAACAATTGGCCATTTCGAAGGGGAACATCTAGTACACTTATCCTGACTTAAGTTGGTCTTTGACTGCCAAAAGACACTGACGATCACGCCGTCTTGGGCTCCACGATGACCTCCATCCCGCCGCTCTGCTGGTCTTGGTCTTGTTGCACCGAAATGGTAGCCTTTGCCTGATGCCTTGGCCTGTGCATGTTCCCTTTGCACCAAAGAGGAAACAAGGACACTGTGTAGGCCAGCGCCCGCCTGGACTCGTTCGTCATGGCCTGCGTCACGGGCACCTCGCGAGGTACCCTTGCCTTGATCTCTCCGCCTCCTCGCGAGCTTGCCTGACGAGGCCGCTCCTGAGGAAGCTTCCTGCCGTCAACCCCACGAGGCTTGGCCCCTCGCGAGGGTCTTGAGCTTGAGTTGATGAAGGTGGGCTGTACTGGGCCATGGCTTGAGCCACGCCGCAGGCCGCAGGCAGGCATGTCTGGGGACCCCCGTTCCCAGAACACCGACAGTAGCCCCCAGGCCCAAGGCATGCCCGGACTTGGCTTAGCAGAGAAGCAAGGGGGCAAGAGCGAAGCGCCGCGGGCCCCAACAGCCTGCGGCCTTTGGCACCACGTGGCGGTTGATTGGACGTGGGCGTCTCCGCTTCCCCACGACGCCTCGGCAACCGTTCGACGTGACAAGTCCCTGCATGCAAAACGAGTCATGATTACCTGCGATCGTGGAGGCCGACGGTTGGTGAGGGAGTCCCGGACTAGGGGGTGTCCGGATAGCCAAACTATCATCATCGGCCGGACTCCAAGACTATGAAGATACAAGATTGAAGACTTCGTCCCGTGTCCGGATGAGACTTTCCTTGGCGTGGAAGGCAAGCTTGGCGATACGGATATGTAGATCTCCTACCTTTGTAACCGACTCTGTGTAACCCTAGCCCTCTCCGGTGTCTATATAAACCGGATGGCCTTAGTCCATAGGACGAACAACAATCATACCATAGGCTAGCTTCTAGGGTTTAGCCTCCTTGATCTCGTGGTAGATCTACTCTTGTAACCCATTCATCAATATTAATCAAGCAGGACGTAGGGTTTTACCTCCATCAAGAGGGCCCGAACCTGGGTAAAAACATCGTGTCCCTCGTCTCCTGTTACCATCCGCCTAGACGCACAGTTCGGGACCCCCTACCCGAGATCCGCCGATTTTGACACCGACATTGGTGCTTTCATTGAGAGTTCCTCTGTGCCGTCGCGATCAGGAAGGATGCCTTTTCCCGTCTTTAAAGACGGCACCGTCGTCAAGGGAGCTTTGGCCGCCGGCCAAACTGTCCGGCTAGGTGGATTTCTTATGACCGCCTGTTCAGCACCGCTCCGACGATGACCTCTCAGGTCATCAAAAGCGATCTTCACGTCAGCTCAGAATTCGCCGAGCAGTTAGATCCGATTGAGCTCTCCTCTGTAAACGAGCTCTTGGATCGCATCGCCGCCCTAGGAGTCGGTACAGACTATGATCAGATTGGGCTTAAAACCGATCTGAGAGAGATTAACTCTCCTCAGGCTACCCACCATGTTGTCGTGGTAGAGGGACAATGTGGAAACCCTTCTTCTACATTGAAAACCAACTATGTCCGGATTCCCGATCCCTCCAAGCCGGATTCCCGCGGAGGGACGGACGCTAATCAAATACTAAACTTAGAGTCAGGCATCGGACTAGATTCGTTGGAAAGCATCCAGCAAGTCAAGCTTCCAAATCCGGAAACTTCTTGGCCTTTGAGCCTCAGATCGGGCGGGGTTCCGAACTTGATTCCACCCGCCCACCCAAACATAAGCGATCTCTCTCGAATACGGCAAGAGCCCGATGAAACAGTACATCATTACTAGGCCAGATTCCTCCTGGTTATGAACAGGATAAAGGACTGCTGCGAAGAAAGCGCGATTTCAATTTTCTGCAACAATTGCACGGACAAGGGAATCATGAATGCCATAAGTCGTTGCGAAGTTACACGCTTCGTCGACCTAGCGACCATCGTACAAAAATACTGTGCGGTGGAGAGTGCCAGGAACACCGAAGCTAGGTTTTGGGACAGTCCGGCCTTGACTACAACCCTAGTCCGAAGTAAAAGGGTGCGCCATACTCAAGCACCTGGGTTAAAAACCAAAAAGCAAAAAAACCCTAAAGGGCATGGAACCGTACTGGAGGGCTGGCTCAACGGACCCTGCAAAATCCACAGTACGGAGGGCGCCACTCCAAAACACAGCCTTCGAACATGTTGGATACTACGGCAGGTGGCCAAAAGTGGCGAAGGCTTTTTAGCC
The DNA here is from genome assembly GCF_002162155.2 of Triticum dicoccoides. NCBI lineage: Eukaryota > Viridiplantae > Streptophyta > Magnoliopsida > Poales > Poaceae > Triticum > Triticum dicoccoides. Next base: position 108,707,485 of record NC_041385.1, on the reverse strand, counting down.
CCGGGCAAACAGCCCAGCAGTACCGGTACGGTATTAACAGTCTTCGAGACTTTCGCATCAAATAACATGCGAAAACGAACAATCCGCGGCCTCGCCGAAGTCTACCAAGTAGCAACAGCAAATCCATGGAGTGACACGGCTATCACCTTCAACGCCAGCGACGAACCTAAATTCCGAATAGCTAGAGCACCAGCCGCATTGGTCCTCAGTCCGATAGTGGACGGCTTTCGCCTTACCAAGGTACTCATGGATGGCGGCAGTGGATTAAACCTCATCTACGAGGAAACCCTTCAAAAAATGGATATTGACTAGAGCCGCATCGAGCGAAGCAGCACAACCTTCAGAGGGATAATCCCTAGTCGAGAAGTATGCTGCACAGGAAAAATCACACTAGATGTAGTGTTCGGCTCACCAGACAATTACAGGTCCGAGGAGGTCATGTTCCAAGTGGCCCCATTCGGCAGCGGATATCACGCTTTGTTAGGGCGAGAGGCATTCACAATCTTCCAAGCTATACCCCACTACGGGTACATGAAGCTCAAAATTCCCGGACCCAATGGGATAATCACTCTTGCCAGTGATCCAGATACAGCACTCCGCGCTGAAAATAAGACAGCCGCACTGGCCCTAGAGGCATTGTCCAAAGCCCTAGTGGCAGAGGAACTAACTACGTTACGCTCCACGGTGGATAGGGACGATGTGATACTCGATAAGAGGTCCAAGTCCACCTCTTTTAAACCAGCAGACAAAATAGTCAAATTTCAGGTCCATCCAACAGACCCCACAAAGACGGCCTCCATTGGGGCACAATTAAGTCCTAATGTCGAAGCCGCACTACGAGAATTCCTTCGGGAAAATTGGGACATTTTTGCCTGGCACCCTTCAGACATGCCAGGAATCCCACGCAGGCTGGCAGAGCACAGCCTAAACATCCTAAAAGGATTCAAGCCGGTCAAACAAGCTCTTCGGCGATTTTCCGAACCCAAAAGACAGGCAATGGGAGAGGAGCTAGCCAAACTCTTAGAAGACGGATTCATCAGAGATATAAAACATCCGGACTGGCTAGCCAATCTAGTAATGTTACCAAAAAGGACAAATCCTGGCGCCTCTCCGTCGATTTTAAAGACCTTAACAAGGCCTGTCCAAAGGACCCTTTCCCCCTCCCTCGCATCGACCAAATCATCGATGCTACCGCAGGGCACGATTCATTGTGCTTCCTCGACGCATACTCCGGATACCATCAAATCAAGATGGCGGAGAAAGACCAGGCCGCAACGGCATTCATTACTCCATATGGGCCATTCTGCTTTAACACAATGCCCTTCGGACTCAAAAACGCCGGCGCAACATATCAGCGCATGATTCAAACATGTCTAGCTACCCAGATAGGCAAAACAGTAGAGGTATACGTAGACGATGTGGTCGTCAAGACCAAACACGTCGAAACTCTAGTAGAAGACTTGAGGGTGACATTCGACAACCTCCGAGCATATGACATTAAGCTCAATCCGGAAAAATGCGTCTTCGGCGTACCAGCCGGAAAGCTCTTGGGCTTCATCGTATCCGGTAGAGGAATTGAAGCAAACCCGGCCAAAATCCGAGCTCTGTCACAATTGGATATTCCAAAAGACCTCAAGCAAATACAAAAACTAACCGGATGCGTAGCGGCCTTAAGTCGCTTCATCTCCCGTTTGGGAGAAAAGGCTCTGCCCCTCTACCGCCTCCTCCGGCGCACCGAACATTTCGAATGGACGGATGCTGCCACAGCCGGACTCGAAGAAATAAAGGCCATACTAGCAACAAATCCGGTCCTGGCCGCTCCCAACCTGGGCGAACCTATGTTATTATATATCGCTGCAACACATCAAGTTGTCAGCGCGGTACTCGTCGTCGAGCGAGAGACAGAAGGGCACAGATTCCCTCTTCAAAAACCAGTGTACTACGTATCCACTGTTCTAACTCCATGCAAGTCCCGGTACCCACATTATCAAAAGATAGCGTATGCGGTGTTCATGGCATCCCGGAAGCTGACTTTCAAGAGTGTTCCATAACGGTGGCCCCCGAAGTACCCCTCAACGATATTATAAACAATCGTGACGCAACGGGCAGGATTGCAAAATGGGCTATTGAGCTCTTACCATTTGACATAACCTATAAACCACGGCGAGCTATAAAGTCGCAGGTTCTGGCTGACTTCGTCGCCGAATGGACCGAAGCCGAACTCCCTAAAGAGCACGGCGCATACTCCAATTGGATCATGCATTTCGACGGATCCAAAATGTTGGCTGGCTTGGGGGCTGGCATCGTCCTGACGTCCCCAACTGGAGACACAATCCAATACGTACTTCAAATAATGTACACGGACTCCAACAACGCAGCCGAATACGAGGCCCTTCTGCATGGCCTTCGGATGGCAATCTCCATGGGCATTCAACGCCTCGAGGTGCGCGGGGATTCAAACCTCGCAATATCTCAAGTAAATGGAGACTTTGACGCCAAAGATCCAAAAATGGCAGCTTACCGCAACGCCGTCCTAAAAATGTCAGCTCGGTTCGAAGGACTCGAATTCCACCATGTAGCCCTGGATAATAACCAGGCAGCAGACGTGCTAGCACGCATCGGCGCGAAACGAGACGTCGTCCCTCCAAACATCTTCTTGGAACGGCTATTTAAGCCATCCGTGTTATGGGAAGAGGAGTCTGGAAATAACAATACGGAGCCAGCTGCATCACCTAACTCAGACCATTCTGACACAATCGGCGGCTCAACCAATGAAATAACGCCTTCAGCTCACGAAATAATGGCAGTAATTGCCCCGTGGACAGAACCATTCCTAGCCTACTTAATTCGGCAGGAACTTCCCGAAGACCAAATTGAGGCCCGCTGCATAGTTCGGCGATCTAAAGCCTACAAGGTCCATGAGGGAGAATTTTATAAGAAAAGCACAACCGGAGTCCTTCAAAGGTGTATCTCCGAAGAGGAGGGGCGGAATCTCCTGGCTGAAATTCACGCCGGACTCGGCGGGCACCACGCTGCAGCCTAGGCCCTTGTAGGCAAGGCCTTCCATACAGGATTTTATTGGCCAACAGCCCGGGCAGATGCTCAGGACTTAGTCCAACGATGCGTTGGTTGCCAGCTCTTTGCTAATCAGAGCCACATGCCACCCACCGCCCTCAAAACTATACCCATTACCTGGCCGTTCACGGTCTGGGGGCTTGACATGGTTGGACCCCTTAAAGGGGGAACCCACAAGCACAAATACTTATTGGTCATGGTGGACAAATTCACCAAATGGATTGAGGCCAAGCCGGTTAAAACGGCAGAATCCGGACCGGTGATAGACTTCATATCCGGGGTAGTACAGCGTTTTGGCGTCCCCCACAACATCATCACTGATAACGGCACGAACTTCACGGCCGACGAGGTTAAACTCTGGTGCAAAAACATGGGCATCAAGCTCGATTATGCTTCGGTCTATCACCCCCAAACTAACGGTCAAGTCGAGCGAGCAAATGGTCTAATCATGAGCGGCATCAAACCCAGACTAGTGCGGTCCCTCAAGGAATCTAACACGCACTGGGTAGAGGAGCTCGACTCCGTTCTCTGGGGACTGCGGACCACGCCAAACCGAACTACTGGATTCACACCATTTTTCATGGTATACGGCGCAGAGGCAGTTCTGCCCTGCGATATAATTCATGACTCACCTCGTGTGCGCATGTACGAAGAAAGATAAGCCGAGTTGGATCGGCAGGACAGTTTGGACGCCTTAGAGGAGGAGCTGGACGTGGCAAAGGCTCGTTCCGCATTTTATCAGCAGCAGGCTCGAAGATATCAAAGCAGAGAAGTACGGGCCAAAACTTACAATGTCGGCGAACTCGTTCTACGCCTGCCGGACAAGAAAAAGGACAAACTTAAGCCCAAGTGGGAAGGTCCCTTCATCATCGACCAAGTCCTGACCGGCGGAGCATACCGTCTACGTAAAGCATCTGACAACCGACTCGAGCCGAACCCATGGAACACAGCCCGTCTCCGAAGATTCTACGCCTAAACACCGGACTCAGAGTTCGTCTCACTCCCTCGTCCACCTTTTTATATTTTTTACTGTCTCTTGTCCCCCTCCTTCTTCCCACTTTTTTTCCAATACCTTTTATAGGCTGATATGCGCTTTGTTCGCACACACTTGATATGCTCCTAGCACTCATTATACCTGGGGGCTTCTTTACCAGAAGCTTATTCATATGGGTTTCACGCCCAATACATGTGTCATACTTCCGCATGTACCTTTTATTCACCATTATATGCATCGTATGACTTAAGTTTTGGCCAAGCTGGGTTGCCTGGCTCCTGTGCTTACCCCTACATTCCCGATTGTTCGGCTAGGAGGTAAAGGGAGCACCTCTGCGATTGTTACTGCCGGGTCAGCCGGATGTGTACCTCAGACTGGGTGAAGCCGAAAGCTAGCGTTCTTAAGAGAATATTCGGTCGGTGACCTAAAAGATGATTTATTACTTACTCATTTATCTACCCCCAGATGCTTTTTCTGCTATTTTCGCAGTCCGGCATTGCACCTTAGGGCATGCCTCCCAGGGAAAGGAACCCTTAATGGAACTATTCTCCCTGGAAGATGTTTCTTACTAACCATGTAATATAACATAACTAGTTGGGCACTTGTCTGATAAAGCAATTATGACCCCGACGCCTTGTCTCAATGCATGCCCCGGTTCTTTTATAACCGTAAGGGTATTCGGACACACTCCGGACTGTTGGGTCCCGAGGTTGAAGCGAAACAGTCCGCAAAGACAAACGATCTACAATCTAGCTAGAAGGCATCTTACATGTCATTTCCAATTACATCGTCAAACTGACTGATTGTACTCCTCCTCAATCCCATCTAACAGGCTGTCTAATTTATAGTCCCATTGGGAATATTTCGCGTCCAGTTCTACTTGGCCGTACATTAAGCTCACAGGGATCTCCTTCCCATCAGGCCCCGCAGGTCCGACCTCGGCCATGTGGTTTGGGTCAGTCTTTGGGTATCGCGTCTTCACCATGGCCCAGGCCTCCCTGGCGCCCTGATGGCAGGCCGATATCTTCCACAAACGGAGGCGTCGCCGTGCGCCCTGAAGCTTCTCAGCAAGCTCACCAAGGCCCTCGAGTAGGGAGACGGATGGACATAAAGCCTGAACGACGCCACTCATCGCCTGCCGAACACGTTCAAACAATTGCACCAGCTTGGGAAGTTGGTCACCCATTGACCCAGGCATTTCCTCGGCAGGGCGACCTGTGAGCACACCTAAAGACATATTTCTGTCAATCGACTTCCTCGCCAAATTCTTCTTTTCAAAGGAATTTGCTCAAGCACTTACTATAAATGCCGCGATGAAGCCGCTGATTCTCCTTCACGGAGCCAGACAGCTGGCCCCGAACACCCTTCAGCTCTTCTCCTAGCTGGGTGTGGGCATCTTGGAGCTTGTCTCTCTCCTGCTGCACCTTCATAAGCACCCTCTCGCCGGCCTTTAGCTGACGCAGTAGCTGTTGCTTGTCCGGATCTAGTCCGGCGCCCTCTGCAATATTATTGTCAGATTCATGCCGCACTTTGTTAATTACTTATCTTTTCATAGTACGTCTTACCAGCGGGGGTCTCTGTGGCTCCCCTTGTGGCGGCCAGTGCGGCCTCAAGTTGGGCCTTGCACTCTTGGAGCTCCTAGGACAGATGGGTATTCTTCTCCGTAAGATCCTGCATAGAAATTGATCCTTAAATCAGTTATTTTAACTATTTTAAGTCTTGGGGGCTACTGGCATATATAACTATTAAAATTACTTACACGTATGTCTTTCACATACTGCTCCGTGGCTCTGGTTAACCCATCTTGAGCGGCACGGAGGTGCACATTTCCCGCATCAAAGGCATTTAACGCCTCCGGGGAGAAACACGCGTCACGAAGAACTGTCCGGCGATGCCTGTGATGCATGGCGCTCTCCACCTCAGACCGGGTGGCGGACAGCCTGTCAGCATCCTCCGCCGGAGGAGCGTCCGACTCATGCCTTGTATTCGCCTCCCCTCCCGGGCCATGCGTTGGAGCATGGCTGGCGGAGGCTTGATTGGCAACCTCTCCGGACACTGTCCAGCGAGCGCTCTTTCTGGAAAAGTTATGAGCATTAATATACCTCCTGGGAATCCTTCCCTTGAAAATAGCGGTGCTCCGTACCGTTGCGGCGACGTTTCAGTTCGCGTCGCACTCCTCTTCCGCCTGCTGGGCCGGACTGGCCCTTGTTGGCCGGCCACCGCGGGTTCGGCTTCCCGCCTTAAAGGCACCTCCTGCGATGCACCATCAGTATGGGATGGTCAGAATTGAGCACAGATTAAATGATGGTGTCAAGACCTCGGTCATAGTCACCTGGGAGGCCGGAAAGAAACCAGGGTAGTCAGCCATAATGGCGACTAAAGCATTGTCTATGCTGAGCTGGTGGAACACCCCGTCGATCAGTTCCACCGCTAAGTCCGGATCCTCTTCGGAGGCCGGATCAAGGGACCTTTCTGGATCCTCGGGTTGTGGAGCTGGGCTTTTTATGCCCTCCACACCCCGACGCAGTTCCTGTGTCAAAATCATACAATAAGACAATTGCCTTTAAAGGCACGGATCAGATATGCATGCGACCGCTTACCCAGCTCCGAGGATTGTTCATGGAAAATCCGTTCAGAGGATTCGTGCGGAGGAAGTCCTCCTTCTCCCCCTTGTATAAGTCGGACAGGATCTACACCAGGTCGTCGGACGAGCCAGGTCCCTTGCGGCCGTGACGGGTGGCATCATCATCTCCATTGAAGTCCCACATGGGGTAGCCCCTATATTGGAGCGGCTGCACCCCGCGCATAATGCATGTGACCATGACTCCGATCATGGTTAATCCGGAATTGGCTAGCAGCCGTATCCGGCCCATCAAGTAATGGACGCTCCTATCATCTTCTCGTTGAGGGCTCCGTGGGCGCCAACTCAGGCGTTTCTTCAATGGAGTGTTGCTAAACTCCGGAAGGCCGATTCAGACTGGATCCGGCAGCAGAGCGTCCTCCATATAAAACCACTCCGAAGGCCAGTCTTCGGACGTCTTCTTTGGGGTCCCGGACAGGTATCCGATCCCAGCGATGCGCCATATTTCGGCTCCGCCCACTTGATATATCGACCCCTCATGAGAGTGGGGTACGAGGCAAAACAGCCTCTTCCACAGTGCAAAATGGGGCTCAATGCCCAAGAACAGCTCACACAAAGCTACGAAACCCGCGATGTGCAAAATGGAGGCAGGTGTAAAATGATGAAGCTGGAGTCCGTAGAACTCCAGGAGCCCCCGGAGAAACGGATGTATAGGAAATCCGAGCCCCCTTATTAAGTAGGGGACGAAGCACACCCGCTCTCCTTTGGAGGGATTGGGGGCGCTCTCCGCCTGCTTCCCACCCTTGTAGGTGGCCAGTCCGGCTCGAACCGGAACCATGAAGGCCGGGGGAAGATATCCCTCCGCTTGGAGTGTCACTAACTCGTTGTGCGGGACTGAGCATCTCCTCCAATCTCCCGGCTTAGGGCTGGGAGCGTGAGAAGAGGAGCCGCCTCGACTGTCCATGTTGGAATGGGTTTGGTGTCAGATGCGCCTCGATGAGTACTTGCGGAAGGAGGATGATGTGATTTGGATCTGGATCCTCGCCTCTCTTATAGGCAGCTTATTTGCGCAGCTAGGGGGTAAAACATAAAAATACCCTGGCTTTTCACATTCGTACGACGCGTGGAAGAAGACCATTATTGGACGCGGAAGCCAAGGAGCGCAACATTTATGAAGCAACCGGACACTATCCGGCAAACACATGGAGCATGGAGAAGAACCCGCCTTGCAAATGCCGAAGACAACATACGCGCCGGATTCGTCGTTATTGAAGCCTGGTTCGGTGGCTACTGAGGGAGTCCCAGACTAGGGGGTGTCCGGATAGCCGAACTATCATCATCGGCCGGACTCCAAGACTATGAAGATACAAGATTGAAGACTTCGTCCCGTGTCCGGATGAGACTTTCCTTGGCGTGGAAGGCAAGCTTGGCGATACGGATATGTAGATCTCCTACCTTTGTAACCGACTCTGTTTAACCCTAGCCCTCTCCGGTGTCTATATAAACCGGATGGCCTTAGTCCATAGGACGAACAACAATCATACCATAGGCTAGCTTCTAGGGTTTAGCCTCCTTGATCTCGTGCTAGATCTACTCTTGTAACCCACATCATCAATATTAATCAAGAAGGACGTAGGGTTTTACCTCCATCAAGAGGGCCCGAACCTGGGTAAAAACATCGTGTCCCTCGTCTCCTATTACCATCCGCCTAGACGCACAGTTCGGGACCCCTTACCCGAGATCCGCCGGTTTTGACACCGACAGTTGGCCTCCTCCGGCTATAAGTACGGAACGGCATGAGCTCTTCCAATCCATCTCTCCTTGCTCCGCCTCTTCTTCTTCGCTTATCCCCCTTGTCTCATCGCGTCCCATGGCGCCCATGAAGAGGTTTTCGGCCGCGGAGACGGGGAAGGCCCACCGGGAGGGGCCTGACTCCCCTCCAGCCAAGCGTGACCGGGGCCGCCCCCGCAAGCATCTCGCGACTCCTGCGAAGACTGCCCGAGGCCTCATCGGAGGCCCCTCGCTCAGTGGAGGCCACTTGATTGGCGGGGGGAGACGCGCCGTGGCTGTGCGGCCTCCCAGCCCCTTATTCCATTCGACGGAGGTGTTGCCGGAGTTCGTCGTTTGGTCGGAGGATCCGGCCGGTACTTGGCTTCAGCTCCCTCGCTTCTTCGCCAGCGAGCTGCCAGCTGGTGCCACGGGCGGGCTCTGGCTCCAGGCGGACGGCTGCTGTAGCAGGGCCTCTTGGGTGGCGGTGGAGGTTTCCGTTGCCGGGAATGTGGCGCTGACTCGTGGCTGGCAGACGTTTGCCCGCGCGCCTGGCCTAGGCCAGCGATGCACCCTCCACTTCAAGTTCAACGACGACGCCACCCTCTTCGTGAGGGTGTTCGGAGGAGATGGCCGCCGTGCCCGTAGCTCGCCAAGCTTCGGTGACTCCCCTTCCAACGGCAGCTCCTCCAGCGGCGGTCGCTTCCAGCGACCACGCCGTCGCGCTTGCTTTGAGGGGGGAGGCGGATCGTCCCATCGCCGCGCCCTGGTGAAGCGTGAGGAGGGGACCGCTTGAGCTCCGGAGGGTGATGCAGATCTTCTCCCTCGGGCTGTCGCTGGGCGAGCCGCACCCATTTTGTCTTATCTGCATAGAGAGAGAAGTACGGAGCCTCGCGGGGGCATGCTAGATTGTGGCTTTTAATTATCATGTTGTTTCTATCAGTTCCGTGTCGTGTTACGGTGTTGCGTGCTCATGCGTAGGAACAACTTAGCTCGGTGGGAGAAGTTTGTTGCGGCGGCAGCCTCGGGAGGCTCCGGCCAGAGGCCTTGTTATGGGTCTTGAGGCCTGCAAAAAGAAACTTGCCGTAGGGTTAGGCCTGAGCCCCCCGGCCGCACGGGTGACCAGCTCGGGCCTAGTGATCGCGTCATGATGCCCGTGGGGCATTGACTGGGCGGAGCGCTCCCGCTGCAAACTTAGGTCGAGGAACCTCACGAAATTAAACCAGGAGACGCTCGCGAGGGTGCCCGTGCAGCCTCCCTCGCGAGTGTTGCGAAAGGAAAGAAGGTTCAGGCGAACGACAAAGACGAAAAACGCAGGCCGGGTACCGCACAACACCGAAAGCAACTCCAACTAAAGTTTCAAACAAAGAGGAACTAGACAACTGCAGAAAGCAAATGAAAACCCGCGTCCGGCACCTAATCTAGTCTTTGATGTCTTCTCACCAGCGTGGAGCTAAGTGCTTCCACTGGGCGTGGGCGGGAGCCCCCGAGGCTCAGGGGCGGCACTCCGGAGACTCCAGGGCGTGTACAGCCCCAACTCATTATTACGTGAGAGTGTCACGGGCGGCGAGCTTCACATGCATTGGCCTTCTTCACAGGTACCGGGCCTTTTCTTGAGGGGGGGTGAGCTTCACAGGCATTGGCCTTCTTCACAGGCACCAGACTTTTTCCCAAAGCGACAAGCTTCATAGGCATTGGCCTTCTTCACAGGCTCCGGGCCTTTTCCACAGGCACTGGGCCTCGCTCAAGGGTAGAACCTCCGGAGGTGTTGAATGATCCATGCGTTCGGGATGGGCACCCCCTCCTGGGTCTCCAAGCGCGTGGAGCCGGGCCTGGAAACATGAACAACCTTGAACGGGCCCTCCCACATAGGAGAGAGCTTGTGCAGCCCCTCCCCGGAGAGGACCCGTCTGAGCACGAGGTCTCCTACCTCAAGAGTCTTGGGGCGGATGTTGCAGCAGTGGTATCGTCGCAGCGCCTGTTGGTATCTTGCCGCCCGCAGCGCGGTCTCCCGACGGCGTTCCTCCCCTAGCACGAGATCCGTCCCCCGCATGGTGTCCTGCTGCGCCTCGTCGAACGCCAGGACCCGCACGGAGCGACGCCTGACCTCGTGAGGGAGGACGGCCTCAGCTCCATAGACAAGGAAGAATGGGGTTTCGCCAGTTGACTTGGTTGCGGTCGTGCGGATATACCACATCACAGACTGGAGCTCGTCGTACCAGCCCCTGCCGCAGGCCTCCAGCTTCTTCTTGAAGGTCCTGGTTTTGAGGCCCTTCAGGACCTCCACGTTGGCTCGCTCAGCCTGGCCGTTGCTTCGAGGGTGTGCTACTAAAGCGTAGCATATCTGCATTCCAAGATTAGCACAGTATGTTTTGAAGAGATTGCTGGTGAATTGTGAACCGTTGTCGGTGATGATGCGGTTAGGCACCCCGAATCGGCTCATGAGGCCCTTGATGAACTTGACTGCGGAGCCTGCTGGGATGGTGCGGACAGCTTCCACCTCAGCCCACTTGGTGAACTTGTCGAGGGCAACGTAGAGGTAGCGATAGCCCCCTGGCGCCCGAGGAAACGGGCCCAAGATGTCCAGCCCCCAAACCGCGAACGGCCATGAGAGGGGTATGGTCTGCAGGCCCTGAGCCAGCTGATGGATCTGCTTGGCGTGGAATTGGCAGGCTTCACCAGCCTTCACCAGCTCGACGACGTTGTTGAGTGCTGTGGGCCAGTAGAACCCGCTGCGGAACGCCTTGCCAACGAGGGTTCGTGAGGATGAGTGGTGCCCATAGTCTCCGCCGTGTATGTCTGCCAACAGCTCCTTCCCCTGTTCCCTGGAAATGCAACATAGGGATACAACGTTCGGTCGCTTCCTGTAAAGCTCTGTATCTTGAATGCAGTATGTCGTGGCTTGCCGCGCCACACGTTCTGCGTCTTCCTCCTTTTCCGACAAAGTCCCTTGCACCAAGTAGCTCTTGAGTTCCACGGTCCAACATCCCTCTTGAGGCTCCAGCACCAGGAGCAAGCGTGCTCCTGAGGTCGGTCCACAAGCCGGAGCTCCCGAGGCAGGCGGTTGGGGAGCTCCACCCGAGGTTGTGCTTCGCCCGACGGTGGTGGCACCGCTGAGGGTTTAAATAGCCTCTCCTCGAAGACCCCGGGCTCCTGAGGCAGCCGCCTGTATGCCCTTTTTGTGATGTCGTCAGCTTCCTGATTGGTGCCACGGGGCACATGCTGCAACTCCAAACCCCAAAACTGCTTCTCAATTTTGCGAACCTCTGCTAGATAAGCCTCCATGTGCTCTTCCTTCGGCTCATACACCTTATTGGCGAAGTTGACGAGGAGCTGCCAATCACCCTTGATGATGAGGAACTTTACCCCCAAGGCCACCGCAGCTTTCAGGCCCTCTATCATCCCCTCGTATTCTGCTATATTGTTGGAAACCTTTTCTCCATGCTAGAAACAAAGTTGCACGGCGTAGTAGAGCCTGTCTTGAGTGGGGGATATGAGCACCGCACCAGCCCCCGCGCCGTGTCGCGAGAAAGCTCCGTCGAAGTACATAACCCAGCCGTCCGGCGCCTCACTTCCTGAGGAAAGCGACCGGTCCTCGCCTGCTTCAAGTCCTGGTGCCTCTGTCCATTCCGCTACAAAATCTGCAAGTGCAGCTCCCTTAACGACTCTAGTCGTGCTAAACTCCAACTGAAACGCTTGTAGTTTGATGTTCTATTCGGCGACCCTTCCTGCTGAGTTGGGACTCCTGAGCACCCTTTCCAACAGGTATGCTGAGACAACCTTGATTGGATGACCCTAGAAGTAGTGCCGCAGCTTCCGTGAGGCCACCAACAACGCGAGCAGGAGCTTCTGAGGTATGGGGTACCGTGCCCTTGCGTCCCTCAGCATTGTGCTGACGAAGTACACAGGGTGCTCGACGAGGGTAGGCGCAGCGATGGAGTCCGCACCCTCCGGGGAGTCGAGCGTCTCCTGAGGCGCAAGAGTCCCCAGCTCCTGACAAACTGGTGGAGCCCCCTCAGCTGTGACATCGCCTCCTTGCTGAGGCTAACTTGTATCTGCTGAGGGCGTGGCCCTTGAGGGGCCTTCCTGCCCTGGGGTTGCTGCAACTGGTGCGGTCTTGGTCCGGCGCTCCTCCCGGACGGCCACCAGAGCTGCGCCGGCGGAGTATGGTGTGGAGGCGAGATAAAGCACCAGGAGCTCCTGTGAGCGTGGCGCTACCATCACATGAGGGCTGGTCCGGTACTTCTTGAGATCTTGAAACGCTTCGTCATCCTCTTGAGTCCATCCGAACGGCATGCAGGTGTAGCAGTACACCCCACACGGGGTCAGGAAAGCCGTCTTCTCCACATCTTCGACCGCCATCTTGATTTGGTGATAGCCTGAGAAGGCATCCAAGAAGCACAACAAGTCGCACTCAGCAGTAGAGTCGACGATCTGGTCAATGCGGTGGAGCGGGAACGGATCCTGTGGGCAGGCCCTGTTGAGGTTGGTAAAATCGACGCACATGCACTCCTTCCCCCCTTTCTTTGGCACAACGACAGGGCTCGCCAGCCACTCCGGATAGCGAACCTCGCGAATGACTCCTACGGCCTCCAACTTGCGGGTTTCTTGGATGATGAAAGCTTGCTTCTCGGTGGACTGCCGCCTTGCCTTCTGCTTCACTGGGCGTACGTTGGGACAGACGTTCAGGTGATGCTCGATCACCTGCCTGGGGACCCCTGCCATTTGTTTGGGTTCCCACGCGAACACCTCCTTGTTCGTGCGCAGTAACTTCACCGGGGCCTCCTCTTGCTCGGGATCTAGATTGGCGCCTATGGTGAAGGTGGCGCCAGAGGACCCATCCTCGTCGACTGGTACTTGCTTGGTCTCAGCTTTGTCTTGGGTGAACAACTGCTTCTTCTTGGTGGGCGCAGCCCCCTTAGCCTTGAGGAGATCAGCATTGGCGGTCTGCGCTGCTGTGGCTGCCTTGAAAGCGAGCTTGAGCGCCTGCAGGGCATCTTCTGCATCTTCGGCTATGGTGAGGACACCACTGCTCCCGGGCATTTTCATCAGGTTGTAAGCCGGGTGGGTTGCTACCATGAACTGGGCCAAAGCCGGGTAGCCGAGGATGGCGTTGTACGGGAGGCCGATGGGGGCAACGTCAAAGTCGACCAGCTCCGTGCGAAAGTTGGCTTGGGTGTCGAATGTCACCTGGAGGCGGATGTGCACCAGAGAGCCGGTGGGGCTGCCCCCGACGCCCGAGAAGGGCAGGCTGGGTCGGAGTCGCTCCAGCGGCACGTGGAGGAGGCTGCAGGCCTCGATCGAGAGTACATTGAGGCCGGCCCCGCCGTCGACGAGGGTCCTGGTGACGGCCAGCTAGCAGATGGTAGGAGTACACAAAATCGGGAGTACGCCCGAGCAGGCAGTGTTGGTGGGGTGATTGTCCAAGCTGAAGGTCAAGTCAGACTTGGGTGACGCCCAATCCGCAGGATCTGGGCGGCGAGTCAGGGCAGCGCCGACCTGGCGGACGAATGGCTTGATGTGGCGACTCGTGGGTGGGGCTTGCGAGCCACCAAGGAGTGTCGCGACGACCGGGAGAGCGGGTGCTGCATGATGGGCGAGGAAGAGGTCGCGCAGCTCCTCCCAGGAGTCCACTGAAGACGCTGGCAAGTGGAGCAACCACATGCGCGGGACGCCGGTGAGCACCATGGGCAGCCAGTTGGCCATGACCCGGTCATCTCCCCCGGCCTTGAGGATGGCCTCCTCATATGCTAGCAGGAAAGCTAGCGGATCTGCCGCACCGTTGGAGCGCGGCGGCATCTCTGGCTTGAACTTGTTCGGCCACCACACCTGTCGCAAGGCGGGGGTCAGAGCTCGGAGCCCCCAGGGCCCAGCGCCGGCCCCTGCGGCCGGAGCGGGCGGCGCGTTGCCTGCCATGAGGGCGAAGCGCAAGGTTGATGGAGAACGGGCCGTTGACAGGGAGAGCTCCGAGAACCCCTACCTGGCGCGCCAAATGTGGGATTTTGGGTTCCGGCAGACCCTTGAGGTTCGAACTCTGGGGTGTGTGCAAAGATCTCTCCTCGACCAACTCACGTCCCAAGTTCTCACAAGGAATCTAGGCTAGAAAGACGAACACACGAGGGACAAAGGGTTTATACTAGTTCAGGCCACCATTGTGGTGTAATACCCTACTCCAGTGTGTGGTGTGGTCGATTGCCTCAGGGGCTGATGATGAACAATACAAAGGAAGAACAGCCTCGCGAGGGATGTTCTTGTGGTGGTCTTGTCCCTTTAGAAGGGTCGATTCGAGCTCTCCCTCTACCGTGGTGGCTAGCCCTATATAGAGAGAGAGGCCCTGGTCCTCTTCCCAAATATTGAGCGGGAAGGGCGCCAACAATTGGCCATTTCGAAGGGAAACATCTAGTACAATTATCATGACTAAAGTTGGTCTTCGACTGCCAAAGACTCTGAAGATCACACCGTCTTGGGCTCCACGGTGACCTCCATCCTGCCGCTCTGCTGGTCTTGGTCTTGTTGCACCGAAACGGTAGCCTTTCCCTGATGCCTTGGTCTGTGCATGCTCCCTTTACACCAAAGAGGAAACAAGGACACTGCGCTGGCCGGCACCCGCCTGGTGCCCGCTTGGCCTCAGTCATCATGGCTTGCGTCACGGGCACATCACGAGGTACCCTTGCCTTGATCTCTCCGCGTCCTCGCGAGCTTGCCTGATGAGGCCGCTCCTGAGGAAGCTTCCTACCGTCAGCCCCGCGAGGCTTGGCCCCTCGCGAGGGTCTTGAGCTTGAGTTGATGAAGGTGGGCCGTACTAGGCCACGGCTTGAGCCACGCCGCATGCCGCAGGCAGGCAAGTCTGGGGACCCCCATTCCCAGAACGCCGACACACAATGTTGCGCCTGTCCCGCTGGCGCTCCTCCCGGTTGGTGTACTCATGCGTCATCATGGCTCTCCGGGACGACGACGACGAGGAGCCGCCGCGGAGGTAGTGCAAAATGCGCCCACGCGCCTTGGGCAGGGGCGGGGCAGCGAGCGGCGCTCCTCCTTGACGACGCAGCGAGGCAGCGGCGAGCAACACTCCACCTTCACGACACGCCGGGGCGAAGGCGAGAGCTTGGAGGGGACACCGGCTTTGGCTTCACTGGGATGAGAGCCCCCGGTGCACTACACTACAACACCAATGCAACAACATATAATCTGCCGGGAGAATGCACTTAAGACGACAGATAAACTGTCAGGACAAGTATTCTCCCGGCAGATAGAACTGCCACGACAACTGCTGCCGGAGATTACTTGTCCCAGCGTATTACATATGTATATATTATCACTCCAGCAACTTGTAGATCTTCCAAACATCCAGCAACTTGTAAATCTTAGAAACCTCTAGCAACCTGTAGATCTTACAAACCTCCAGCAACCTGCAGATCCTCCAAACCTCCATCAACCTGCGTACCTTTCAAAAACCTGCAACAAATCATGAACTCAAAATTGGTGTTGTCGTTTCAGATTTTAAATCAACATATTATAGATGTAGATGTGTTGCAGTTTAACTCATTAGCATAAAACTCTCCCAAATGTGCAACACTTAATCATCACAACAAGCAATGATTATAACGGACATAATTAGATCAAGCAGAAATTATTTGCGCTTCACATACAATTTTTTTACATGGGCAAACATGGCAAAACAAGAATCTATACCATTGTTACTTGATCTACAAAATCGTACCCAAAGGAACAGATTTCACTAATTTTATTAGTGAAGTTTCAGATGTCATATGAAAGAGTCAACCTAGAATAAAAGAAAGAATGCACAATTTTTTTTGAAGAACCCGAAAAAAAGTGAAAGTTACATCCTAAATGACATTCACAGGTGACAAATCAAACGAAACAAATAAGCAACAAAAAGAAAAAAATGAAATAGTATCATATAGCAATAGCCCAGAGAAATATGCATATAAATAGTACTCCCTTCATTCACAAATATAGATGTTTTAACTTATTTGTGAATTGGGTGTATATAGACACGTTTTATAGTGTATTTGTTCACTCAGTTTAGGCCGTATGTGGTACATATTGAAATATCCAGAACATCTTATATTTGTGAACGGAGGGAGTATAACATAGCAATATCCAAGAGACACACTTACTTTACCTCCTCAGCTTGCTTGAGGTCGCATTTTTATTGAATGGGTAAAAGCAAACTCTATTAAGTGCTTTACCGCATCAATATATGTTTGTCTGTGTCTAGAACACGAGAACTTAATGATATAAATTCTGCAGAACCATGTCTACATATTTATATATCAAATTCAGACAACAAACTACACAAAACAATGGAGGTAAGCAAACAGAAAAGTGACAGAAAGAGGTTCTCTATCTAGCTGCTTTTCTCCCATTGATCGATAAATGGAGATAAGTGACACAGCACAAAAACCATTTTTCGCAAAGATTTGAATGTAGTAGCCCTACAAGGCTTCACTAATTTAGTTTGTAGTTGCAGCGTCCATTTTGCTGCCATGGAAGATCTCTTCAGCATAAACAAACTTGGGCTATATGATGTCAAAGATACTAGTAGTACATTCTAGGGAATACGTGGCGGAGCCGGGCCATTGGTGTGGACGGCGGACTGACGGAGCATCAGCTCCATCTGCTCCTTAAACTCTGCATCGGTGCTGGCGTAGACCTGGCCCAGCACTGCTGGCACGTACTGCGGCGGCGGCGGTAGCTGCTGGTCTTCCTCGTCGCCGGAGGAGATGACAATATCCTCCCGCGCCGAGTCACCACCAGTTGACGTCTCCACGAGCCGCCAGATCCTGCCCCAAAACCGCCTGTCGGTGCCGATGCCCAGGACTTGCCCATCGCTGGAGATGTGGGGGGTGCGACGAGGAGGATGAGGAGGAATGACGAGGATGTGATGTGGACGGCGCCACAACGCGGCTTAAATAGCAACGGCCGGAGTTGGTTCCTCAAGAACATGCGTCCGCATTGAAGCGGCGGCTGTCGAAAGGTCACGTTGGTCAGCGCCGCCCTCCCTCCCTCCCTTCGGTCACATCCCGGCATCAATGGCGGCCTCCACGTGCTCCGGGTCGGCATGAATGCGGCGCGTGCATCAGAAGGAAAACGCGGGATGGGCGGGTGACGGGCTTTTGGTGGGCCCGGGCGGTCAGAAGCGATCTTGGGAGCGGTCCGGACTCCCGCAAACCTCTCCCACTTTTGTCTCCGGTTTGCGGGAGAAATCACGTATGGACTGCCCCGCGGACCAATATAGGTCGGCTTTGGATGACCTTGGTGGTCCGAACGGTTGCGGGAGATTTACGATTCCGCCTTGGAGATGCGCTTAATCCATCATTTTTATACTCCTTCCATGTCAGACACTGTCCTCAATTAGTCTCCTGGGTATGGGAAAATACCTGGTTGTAGATGAACCCCATAAACTATTTTCCAGGATTTTTTTAGCAATTCAAAAATAAAGTCAATAATCTTCCAAACTTTTTTCAACAAACTTCACATGTCAGCCTACTCATAAAAAAACTGATAACGAAAAAAAAATCCAAGCATAAAAACAAATTGTCCAAGACAATATAGAGTGAATAGTAGTCTAATATAGTGTTGATTTTGACTTTGTCCTAACAATATCACAAAACAGTCATTTTGTCCCTAAAATGCTTAGGTCAGTGTAACATTTTATCAAGTTTGTTGCCAGCAATTTTCATGATTTTTTGACCATCTGTTAAATTACAATTTAAAAAATGGATTCATATGCCCCCTTGTTCCATTCGTTCCCTTGCCGTTGGTATGTGTCTGCCGAAGAAATCAAGAGTGTAGCTAATTGTAATTATATTCTATATGTGTATTTATTTCAATGTTCTCAAAGAGGTTAAGTGACTTCGATATATCATGTCAGCTTATTATTATTGTGCATAATCATGATCTACCATTAAGGCATGTACAATGGTTGATAAGACAGCTTTATCTTAAGTCTTGCATGTAATTTAGAGATGACAAAAAAGTTTGTCTACAATGGGTTATATCTTAGCCTTATCTTCAATAACTAGTCATTCCTTAAAACATAGTGAGACAAATTGTGCTAAGAGATCATCTCTTGTCTTATCTTAAATAAGAGAAGACAAACCTTTTCTTATGAGTTCTTTCTCCTCCACCTCATTATTTATCCTACGTGGCACTCTTAAGATAGCATCATTGTACATGCCCTTAGCGCTCTTAGATTTAGTTTGTAGCACAATATCTAGTCGGTAGGTCTGTAGTACTATCTAATCCGATCGTGAATGAGAGCACTCCAAATTCTAAATTGTGAAATGGCAGAGTTCTGTATTCAATAAGAATAAAAGAGTTTTCCAATTAATTAGGGAAAACCGAGTGAAAACCAGATTGCCCAGTTAATTCCGAAAACCGGGCGAAAACCATCACAACCGTTGAGCGACACACACACACACACACACACACACACACACACACACACACACACACACCACTCCAACAAGGGCATCGCCGAGACAGCAGACATGCGTCATCGTCATCACTCCTTCTCTAGAGGCGTCATCGCCATCCCTGAACCCTAACAAATGACTCCAACTTCGTCGTAGGCGATCATCGACTCAACTCACACCAAAGAGGCCGTGTAGAGGTTTATGAAGATCTGTGCCAAAACTCAGCCGCCTGCGACCAGAGAGCGCAACCCTGACTCCGACGAAGAACTACGAAGGACAAAACCAGGCACGGCTGGCGCCACGAAAGATCGCCGAACGAGCCACTTGCTGCCAGTCATCATACACCACAAGGCTCCACCACCGCAGCTTCGACTTCACAGCAACAAACAAACCGAGGTAATCCCATAGACATGTCAAAGCAGAGCCGACTACCTCAACCATTGCCACGTTGCCAACATCGTTCCCACCATCATCATGGCCACAGAAGCCTAGACACCACAACTGCCGCCAACCACCAGTCCCGCCTGCCGATGCCGGGCTCCGAGACAAAGCCCCCAAGAGGGAAAACGACACCAAAGCCCTGTCATCGTCCGATCACAATAGGTCGTGATGGCGGGATCCGTGTAGGAGGGATGTGGCAGCAAAGCAGCGATGCCTCCAAAAAGATCATCGACAGACACAACCGCCACCATTGCTGGTCATGGCACAGGGCCGAGACAAGGTCTTCACCCCCTCTTCCACACCACCTCAGTCGCACCTCATCCCGCACCGGTGTCGGTAAGCTTGCCAACCAACCAACCTGCTGCCGAAGAAGCACAGAGCCACCACCGCCGCAGCCAACCGCACCTCGTGGAGAGCATCGACCGACACCCTCAACCGATCCATCCACCGCCGACCGAAACAGGACCACCAGACGAAGTACAGCTCGCCGTGCCTTGCCGAGCACCATGCCAACAGGGAACAATGGAGCACCGCCCGAGGCCGAATCATGCTCTGCCTCCTCCCGTGTAGACCCATAGGGGTCAAAGATTAGGTAATTAACCATCAAAATTGTTGACCATCGATGAATTGATTGGAGTTGGTCATTATGTACCGTATACCGAGGAAAACGCCTTCTTCAAAAAACACCACTCAGTTCGTACCACGAGCTGACACGTTAACATACATTGAGTATCATCCAGGTCAGTGGACCACGATACATGCGAGGGCTGGCTTGATTGTAGTCGCCAAATCGGGGAAGAAGATTAGAGTTTGTTTGGGGATGCTTTCAGTGAATGTTGGCTGTTTTTTTCCTTTTGTCAGCCGTAAGCTGCTGGTAGTGCTTCCTCCGTTCTAAAATAAAACCACGACAAGTATTTTTCGGTTTGGACTAAAACCATGACATGTATTTTTGAACGGAGGGAATAGTAGTTAAGGATTCTCCTAACAGGAATCAGTTACTCAGATATCTGAAATGCCTCGGAAAAGATGAACTGTAAGATTTGATATCCACGAAATATACATTCGTGCGGAAGTAACTAAAGAAGTCAATTCAAAGGAAGTAACTAAGAAGTTTTTTCTTGTCGACCATAAGTGACCAAGTTACTCAG
Organism: Triticum dicoccoides; assembly: GCF_002162155.2. Lineage (NCBI taxonomy): Eukaryota > Viridiplantae > Streptophyta > Magnoliopsida > Poales > Poaceae > Triticum > Triticum dicoccoides. Next base: position 108,687,037 of record NC_041385.1, on the reverse strand, counting down.
AGCATCTACAATCAGACTTGACAAATCCGGCTCCTTAAACGCCCGCCAAGCAGATTTGCTAGTAAGCTGCTTCTAGGGTCTCTTGTTGACTGTGGGCACTGACTGGTCACGCCTCAAATTTTTCTTCTTATCACCGGACACCTTAATTAGCATACATCAAATCCATACAAAGTCATGCAACTGCGTAAAATGTAAAACATATCATCCGGCCACTACATCAGCACATGCCATCGGATTGCTAAAATTTGACATGTTATACCTACATACTAGCTATGGAAAAGATCATCCACGACTGCCATTGCCCTTCCCGACGCCCTTGCCGGCCTTCTCGAGAAAGTAGTGGTCGAAAACGCAGTATGGATCCAGTCGGATATGCTCGTCGCCGGAGCTGTCCGACCCATCACTTTCCTCCTCCTCTTTGGAGGGCAGTCCGGCCATGTCATGGATCGCCTGATTTTGCTCACGGGCGAGGGCGCGCGTCCTCCTCCGTTGTCGCTTCTTTACAATGCAGGTGCGGATGACTCCCTTCTCTGCGGTAGTGTGTGTCGCCGCACCAGCCGCCTCCGCTGCTCTCATGTGTCGACAGCGAGGTGGGCCTCGGCCACCCTCATCCTCTCCTTCCCACGACGGGCACACCGGTCCCGGTAGCACTCATACTCCCGCAGACCGGTGATGGGACAAGGGAGATTGGAAGGCTCCTCGGAGGACTGCGATGATCCAGCCTCAGAGGATCCGAGCACCCGATGCGACGAAGCAATGGACTCACACTGGACAGATCCCGTTTTCAGTCGGGCGCTGTCCTCCCGGGAGCGGTGGAGTGCAACGCGGGCGGCCATTGCCTCCTCCAAACCGCACAACACGACACCCCAGTCGATGGATTCAGACTGGTCGGAGTCAGATCCGCTGCCCGCCATATGCCGGAGAAGGCCGGAGATCGCCGGACGGGAAGTTGGGTGGCGGAGTGGAGTGGAGAGGAATGGAGTGGCTAGGATTTGGTCCGAGGAGCGGATGCGGACGAATATATGTGGGGTTGGGTGGGCTAGCGTGGGGACATAGCGGACGTGCCCGGGCCTCCCGATATCCGCCCTATATTTGAGATGGATATGAGGGGTGCCGGTCAGCTCGGGTGTTTGATGCCGGTTTCAGGCGCCCATCTGGGTCGGAACCGGTTAGTGATCGGCATCTTCTTGAGCATATGAGGGAGGTTTAAGGCGCTCGGTTGTAGATGCTCTCACATGCATACAATCATCTTTCCCCTCTTTTCTTCCAAAGACCATACACAACCATGTTGAAATATCCTCGATAAAAAAACCATGCTGAAGTAACTAAGAAGCTACCCCATGTGCTGTGTATATACCGGTCCAAACCCAAAAGGTGTTCAAAATGTTTTAGTTCCATGCACATATATCATCTTTATTAAGCCCGTCCGGTCCGGTCCCACGCCTTGTTCGTCGATGGATCGAAAGGTGCCATATTTCCGGCCAACGATAATGGACCGTGGACTTCCCAAAGTCCTCCATCAGCAAGGTCTCTCTCATCATCGTGTAGATGTATAGTTCGTCGACATCATCAACTTCCCATAGATTCTCGACCCAAAAAATAAATAAATAGCTATAGCGCTAGCTTCGGTTACCGTCGCACGTGCCCCCCTCCCCTCTTCTCCCCCAAGTCGCCTGTCATGATCGCGCCATTGCTCCGGCCCCCCTGCTATATATGCACGCTCGCATCCCCCAGCGGAACCCCACACATTAGCTTCCTCGTGGACGGCTTGCCACTAAGCTATATATCTACACGTGCACATATATACGCACGGTCCCATTTCTATTGATGAACTGAGCGAGACTCGACCGAACCTACGGCGTCTAGATCGAAGTGATCGAGCATCACCTGGTCGCCATGGATAGCAGCAGCTGGAGCTATGGCTATGGCGCCAACGGCGGCGCCGCCGCCGGTAACAGCGGCTTCATGTGCGGTTACGCCGCCAGGTGTGTGCATTATGGCGCCCTACCTCGATCGGTTCCCGTTCATCGCGCACAGATATCCATCTGCCAGTTGATGGATCTCTTTGATGGCTGTGTGCATCGCTTGATGCAGAGGCCCGGGATTATTCTCCTTTTC
>NC_041385.1:108684196-108684749 GCF_002162155.2 Triticum dicoccoides | reverse complement strand
ACAAAAGTTGATGGATCTCACGGCGATCCTTTGATTAATTAGCATCACTGGCGCAAATTTGTTGGAATAATCCATGTTTAGCTTCGGTTCAAGTTACTTAGGTGCATAGACAATTACTAGCCACTGGGATATCTGTCTGATGGGTCTCTTTGTATGCAGCTGCGTCGTCCCTGAAGGGCTGATGCAGAGCAGGAAGGAGGAGGAGCGCACGCAGATTCAGCACCACCTCAACCAGGCAAGCATCCATTGATTGATTGATATGCATACGTGCGACTGTGCACACTTCAACTGTTTCTGATGATAATATCGGACATGCAGATCAGCATGCAGATGAACATGGAGGACGAGCCAGCTCCGTACATCATCCCTGCCGGCGACGGGGCCGCCGTCGGCATGCAGCAGTCCGTCCTAGCCGAACTCGATTTCCTCCCCTCACACCACACCGGTGGCTGCAGCTTTCCCTCCTCATCCTCCACCTCCTCCTCGTTCCGTTCGGCCTCGCTCTCTTGCAGCCCGGAGAACTCCTCGGCGCACGCCCTCGCGACGCCCGCCG
>NC_041385.1:108681916-108684183 GCF_002162155.2 Triticum dicoccoides | reverse complement strand
AGAGCAGCAGTAACACGTTCTTTGACTAGCTAATGATGATTATTTCTCGCTTTACAGAAAGACAAGACGTCGATACTGATCACCGCGAGGGAGTACGTGAAGTCCCTCAAGTCCAAGGTCTGCGACCTCGAGGAGAAGAACAAGGCGCTCCAGGCGCAGCTGGCCGAGTGTGCCCGCGCCGCCGGCCGGGTCGAAGAAGACGACGCCGAGAAGGTCGAAATCCAAATAACCAGAGCGGCGGCGGATCGGGAAGATGGGACGACAACGAGTGAGGTTTGCACGGTGAAGATAGCAGCGAGGCCGGCGCATGGCAACACGATGGACGTGGTGCTCAGGACGCTGCAGTGCCTCAATGACCAGATGGGGGAAGAGGACGTCAGCCTGGTGGCCATGAGCACCAGCTATGGCGACGGCGTCAACGGCCTCACCGGAGCATTCCTGACGATGCAGCTCAAAGTAATACACTCTTCTTATTCTTATTCTTTTCTTTACAGTATGCTTAGATATTTTGATGGGAACTCCATTCGAAATAAAATAAAACTGTATACATAATCAACCAACTGAGCTGAGCATGATGTAAAATTGTACTAGCAAGTAGTACAATCCAGTAACTGGATCACGTGTTGGCTTCATATATTTCAACAAGTTGGCCAGTGGACGTGTCACACACACTCCGGCCGAAACCCTAAGCGTGCGTGCACACGTGAACTGTAAGCTAGGCTAACCTTAGGTAGGTAGTAAGTGTGTGTACCAGGTTACCTGAGATTTGTCATATGGAATCTCTCGGTTGACCAAAATGACCAACGTAGCGCACCAGCAAGCTAGATTTTTACTACAATGATGATGAAAAGTAGTAACGCATATGGCGTCACACTCTTTTTAAATTCTGCATAGACTGGAAAATTTAACTGGAGATCTTGATGCGGTTGTTGCAGTCAGCGTCCGGCGCCAAGTGGGAGGAGGAGGTGGTCAGGGAAGCCGTGGCGAAGGCCGTCGCGGCCCGCACGGGCGCCGACCGCCGTGGCGACGCCGCCGGCCGGTCTCGGCACGCCGAATGATTAAGCTGCTGCTCCATCCAACGGTCGGCTCCTCGTGCTCCTCAGGAGACCGCCGTTAGCTAACCACCCACCGCCGACGGATGCATGCAGTGCCATCAGAAAATAGTAGACTAAATCACTACCGGAACAGGGCCATACCCCGACGGCCAGAACAATGCCGACGGCCCCCGTCGGCTTCTCCGGAGATATGCCGACAGCCTGGTTTTGGCCGTCGGCGTACAAAGGCCGTCGGGTTACGCAGAGATAAGCCGACGGCACCCGTCGGCATAGAACGGCCGTCAGCCTAGCTACATATACGCCGACAGTTCCCGTCGGCTTACGAAGGCCGTCGGCATACACGTGGGGCCCGGCCACCCCCCTGGCAAATGGCGTCAGAGCTATGCCGACGGCCTAGACGGGGGGCCGTCGGCATAGGTCCGCAGGCCACGTCATTGATCCAGGCCGCACCATGCAGAGGCTATGCCGACGGCTGCCGTCGGCATATCTGCCACGTCAGTGATCCGCGGCACGCTGGTCGGATCTATGCCGACGGCTAGGCCGTCGGCGTAGTTAGATTTTATTTCCGTACATATTTTAAATGCTTTTTTGTGTATTATTATATCAACTAACATGTAGCATGTTAAATATAAACATACATATGAATATATATGTAGTTTGTATTTTTTCATATATTATGAATATACATATATATATATATATATATATATAGTTTGTATTTTTTCGAGCACGTTAATAATGTGCGGTCATGTTCTTTTAAATATAGATCCTTATATTTTATTAAAATCAAAAACAGCTATGCCGACAGAAGTTTTGTGGCAGTTGCAAACGCCCGACACCCGTCTCCAGAGAGTGACCCCCTTCACATCCGCGGTGTGCCCCCCCTCACGGACGCCGCCGCCGCCGGCACCTGGAGGGGGGAAACGGACGCGTCGGGTCTACACGGAGTGGATGTAGCTGTGGTTTTGGCCCGGATGTTGCTCCCGGGTGTCCCTCTGGGCCGACCTAACACAACCGGGTGGAGAGGTCCACTGGTCAAAGCCCGTCCGTGGGAAGTCAAAAGGCTAGATCTCGTGGTCAACCGCTCCAGGGTTAGGCCGGACGGGGGCCCTGGGGGGTAGCAATGCCACCGGAGCGTCGTAGCGGGCCGTCATACATGCGGGGTGGTGTTGTGGCATGTCCGAAGAGGCGGCACGCGTCTCCGGTGCGTGC
>NC_041385.1:108657939-108680060 GCF_002162155.2 Triticum dicoccoides | reverse complement strand
GCCTGGCCCGGATGTTGCTCCAAAGTGTTCCTCTGGGCCGACCTAACACAACCGGGTGGAGAGGTCCACTGGTCAAAGCCCGTCCGTGCAAAGTCAAAGGGCTAGATCCCGTGGTCAAACGCTACAGGGTTAGGCAGGACGGGGGCCCTGGGGGGGTAGCAATGCCACCGGAGCGTCGTACCGGGCCCTCATACATGCGGGGTGGTGTTGTGGCATGTCCGAAGAGGCGGCACGCGTCTCCGGGTTGTGGCCCCCCTCACGGACGGCAATGAAACGGTGGTAGACGTTCTGCGGTAACGATGCAGCGTGAATATTATTAAATACTTGGAGCGCGATAAAATCATGAGTTTTTTACACAACGTGGGCACATGTGCTATAGGACTGATGGTAATATTTCATATTTTTTTGTGATGGAGAAGTATCTGAACACTTCCCTCTACGCGGATTGCTCTTTGCACGTCTACGACTGTGGCCGGCGGCCTCCGGGGGCTAGCATACCATCAAATCTTGCGTAGGCGGCCTCTCACAAATCTGGAAGTGTTGAGGCGGTTGCAAACGCCCAGCACGCGTCTCCGGGGTGTGCCCCCCCCCTCACGGACGCCACCGCCGCCGGCACCTGGAGGGGGGGAACGGACGCGTCGGGTCTACACGGAGTGGATGTAGCTGTGGGTTTGGCCCGGATGTTGCTCCAAAGTGTTCCTCTGGGCCGACCTAACACAACCGGGTGGAGAGGTCCACTGGTCAAAGCCCGTCCGTGCAAAGTCAAAGGGCTAGATCCCGTGGTCAAACGCTACAGGGTTAGGCGGGACGGGGGCCCTGGGGGGTAGCAATGCCACCGGAGCATCGTACCGGGCCCTCATACATGCGGGGTGGTGTTGTGGCATGTCCGAAGAGGCGGCACACGTCTCCGGGTTGTCGCCCCCCTCACGGACGGCAATGAAACGGTAGTAGACGTTCTGCGGTAACGATGCAGCGTGAATATTATTAAATACTTGGAGCGCGATAAAATCATGAGTTTTTTACACAACGTGGGCACATGTGCTATAGGACTGATGGTAAATTTTCATCATTTTTTGTGATGGAGAAGTATCTGAACACTTCCCTGTACGCGGATTGCTCTTCGCACATCTACGACTGTGGCCAGCAGCCTCCGGGGGCTAGCATACCGTCAAATCTTGCGTAGGCGGCCTCTCACAAGTCTGGAAGTGTTGAGGCGGTTGCAAACGCCCAGCACGCGTCTCCGAGGTGTGCCCCCCCCTCACGAAAGCCGCCGCCGCCGGCACCTGGAGGGGGGAAACGGACGCGTCGGGTCTACACGGAGTGGATGTAGCTGTGCGCCTGGCCCGGATGTTGCTCCAAAGTGTTCCTCTGGGCCGACCTAACACAACCGGGTGGAGAGGTCCACTGGTCAAAGCCCGTCCGTGCAAAGTCAAAGGGCTAGATCCCGTGGTCAAACGCTACAGGGTTAGGCAGGACGGGGGCCCTGGGGGGGTAGCAATGCCACCGGAGCGTCGTACCGGGCCCTCATACATGCGGGGTGGTGTTGTGGCATGTCCGAAGAGGCGGCACGCGTCTCCGGGTTGTGGCCCCCCTCACGGACGGCAATGAAACGGTGGTAGACGTTCTGCGGTAACGATGCAGCGTGAATATTATTAAATACTTGGAGCGCGATAAAATCATGAGTTTTTTACACAACGTGGGCACATGTGCTATAGGACTGATGGTAATATTTCATATTTTTTTGTGATGGAGAAGTATCTGAACACTTCCCTCTACGCGGATTGCTCTTCGCACGTCTACGACTGTGGCCGGCGGCCTCCGGGGGCTAGCATACCGTCAAATCTTGCATAGGCGGTCTCTCACAAATCTGGAAGTGTTGAGGCGGTTGCAAACGCCCAGCACGCGTCTCCGGGGTGTGCCCCCCCCCTCACGGACGCCGCCGCCGCCAGCACCTGGAGGGGGGAAACGGACGCGTCGGGTCTACACGGAGTGGATGTAGCTGTGGGTTTGGCCCGGATGTTGCTTCCCGGTGTCCCTCTGGGCCGACCTAACACAACCGGGTGGAGAGGTCCACTGGTCAAAGCCCGTCTGTGCAAAGTCAAAGGGCTAGATCCCGTGGTCAAACGCTACAGGGTTAGGCGGGACGGGGGCCCTGGGGGGGTAGCAATGCCACCGGAGCGTCGTACCGGGCCCTCATACATGCGGAGTGGTGTTGTGGCATGTACGAAGAGGCGGCACGCGTCTCCGGGTTGTGGCCCCCCCTCACGGACGGCAATGAAACGGTAGTAGACGTTCTGCGGTAACGATGCAGCGTGAATATTATTAAATACTTGGAGCGCGATAAAATCATGAGTTTTTTACACAACGTGGGCACATGTGCTATAGGACTGATGGTAATTTTTCATAATTTTTTGTGATGGAGAAGTATCTGAACACTTCCCTCTACGCGGATTGCTCTACGCACGTCTACGACTGTGGCCGGCGGCCTCCGGGGGCTAGCATACCGTCAAATCTTGTGTAGGCGGCCTCTCACAAGTCTGGAAGTGTTGAGGCGGTTGCAAACGCCCAGCACGCGTCTCCGGGGTGTGCCCCCCCTCACGAAAGCCGCCGCCGCCGGCAGCTGGAGGGGGGAAATGGACGCGTCGGTTCTACACGGAGTGGATGTAACTGTGGGCCTGGCCCGGATGTTGCTCCAAAGTGTTCCTCTGGGCCGACCTAACACAACCGGGTGGAGAGGTCCACTTGCCAAAGCCCGTCCATGCAAAGTCAAAGGGCTAGATCCCGTGGTCAAATGCTACAGGGTTAGGCAGGACGGGGGCCCTAGGGGGTAGCAATGCCACCGGAGCGTCGTACCGGGCCCTCATACATGCGGGGTGGTGTTGTGGCATGTCCGAAGAGGCGGCACGCGTCTCCGGGTTGTGGCCCCCCTCACGGACGGCAATGAAACGGTAGTAGACGTTCTGCGGTAATGATGCAGCGTGAATATTATTAAATACTTGGAGCGCGATAAAATCATGAGTTTTTTACACAACGTGGGCACATGTGCTATAGGACTGATGGTAATTTTTCATAAATTTTTGTGATGGAGAAGTATCTGAACACTTCCCTCTACGCGGATTGCTCTTCGCACGTCTACGACTGTGGCCGGCGGCCTCCGGGGGCTAGCATACCGTCAAATCTTGCGTAGGCAGCCTCTCACAAATCTGGAAGTGTTGAGGCGGTTGCAAATGCCCAGCACGCGTCTCCGGGGTGTGCCCCCCCCCCCTCACGGACGCCGCCGCCGCCGGCACCTGGAGGGGGGAAACGGACGTGTCGGGTCTACACGGAGTGGATGTAGCTGTGGGTTTGGCCCGGATGTTGCTTCCCGGTGTCCCTCTGGGCCGACCTAACACAACCGGGTGGAGAGGTCCACTGGTCAAAGCCCGTCCGTGCAAAGTCAAAGGGCTAGATCCCGTGGTCAAACGCTACAGGGTTAGGCGGGACGGGGGCCCTGGGGGGGTAGCAATGCCACCGGAGCGTCGTACCGGGCCCTCATACATGCGGGGTGGTGTTGTGGCATGTCCGAAGAGGCGGCACGCGTCTCCGGGTTGTGGCCCCCCCTCACGGACGGCAATGAAACGGTAGTAGACGTTCTGCGGTAACGATGCAGCGTGAATATTATTAAATAGTTGGAGCGCGATAAAATCATGAGTTTTTTACACAACGTGGGCACATGTGCTATAGGACTGATGGTAATTTTTCATAATTTTTTGTGATGGAGAAGTATCTGAACACTCCCCTCTACGCGGATTGCTCTTCGCACGTCTACGACTGTGGCCGGCGGCCTCCGGGGGCTAGCATACCGTCAAATCTTGCGTAGGTGGCCTCTCACAAGTCTGGAAGTGTTGAGGCGGTTGCAAACGCCCAGCACGCGTCTCCGGGGTGTGCCCCCCCCCCTCACGAAAGCCGCCGCCGCCGGCACCTGGAGGGGGGAAACGGACGCGTCGGGTCTACACGGAGTGGATGTAGCTGTGGGCCTGGCCCGGATGTTGCTCCAAAGTGTTCCTCTGGGCCGACCTAACACAACCGGGTGGAGAGGTCCACTGGTCAAAGCCCGTCCATGCAAAGTCAAAGGGCTAGATCCCGTGGTCAAACGCTACAGGGTTAGGCAGGACGCGGGCCCTGGGGGGTAGCAATGCCACCGGAGCGTCGTACCGGGCACTCATACATGCGGGGTGGTGTTGTGGCATGTCCGAAGAGGCGGCACGCGTCTCCGGGTTGTGGCCCCCCTCACGGACGGCAATGAAACGGTAGTAGACGTTCTGCGGTAACGATGCAGCGTGAATATTATTAAATACTTGGAGCGCGATAAAATCATGAGTTTTTTACACAACGTGGGCACATGTGCTATAGGACTGATGGTAATTTTTCATAATTTTTTGTGATGGAGAAGTATCTGAACACTTCCCTCTACGCGGATTGCTCTTCGCACGTCTACGACTGTGGCCGGCGGCCTCCGGGGGCTAGCATACCGTCAAATCTTGCGTAGGCGGCCTCTCACAAATCTGGAAGTGTTGAGGCGGTTGCAAACGCCTAGCACACGTCTCCGGGGTGTGCCCCCCCTCTCACGGACGCCGCCGCCGCCGGCACCTGGAGGGGGGAAACGGACGCGTCGGGTCTACACGAAGTGGATGTAGCTGTGGGTTTGGCCCGGATGTTGCTTCCCGGTGTCCCTCTGGGCCGACCTAACACAACCGGGTGGAGAGGTCCACTGGTCAAAGCCCGACCGTGCAAAGTCAAAGGGCTAGATCCCGTGGTCAAACGCTACAGGGTTAGGCGGGACGGGGGCCCTGGGGGGGTAGCAATGCCACTGGAGCGTCGTACCGGGCCCTCATACATGCGGGGTGGTGTTGTGGCATGTCCGAAGAGGTGGCACGCATCTCCGGGTTGTGGCCCCCCCTCACGGACGGCAATGAAACGGTAGTAGACGTTCTGCGGTAACGATGCAGCGTGAATATTATTAAATACTTGGAGCGCGATAAAATCATGAGTTTTTTACACAACATGGGCACATGTGCTATAGGACTGATGGTAATTTTTCATAATTTTTTGTGATGGAGAAGTATCTGAACACTTCCCTCTACGCGGATTGCTCTACGCACGTCTACGACTGTGGCCGGCGGCCTCCGGGGGCTAGCATACCGTCAAATCTTGCGTAGGCGGCCTCTCACAAGTCTGGAAGTGTTGAGGCGGTTGCAAACGCCCAGCACGCGTCTCCGGGGTGTGCCCCCCCTCACGAAAGCTGCCGCCGCCGGCACCTGGAGGGGGAAAACGGACGCGTCGGGTCTACACGGAGTGGATGTAGCTGTGGGCCTGGCCCGGATATTGCTCCAAAGTGTTCCTCTGGGCCGACCTAACACAACCGGGTGGAGAGGTCCACTGGTCAAAGCCCGTCCGTGCAAAGTCAAAGGGCTAGATCCTGTGGTCAAACGCTACAGGGTTAGGCAGGACGGGGGCCCTGGGGGGGTAGCAATGCCACCGGAGCGTCGTACCGGGCCCTCATACATGCGGGGTGGTGTTGTGGCATGTCCGAAGAGGCGGCACGCGTCTCCGGGTTGTGGCCCCCCTCACGGACGGCAATGAAACGGTAGTAGACGTTCTGCGGTAACGATGCAGCGTGAATATTATTAAATACTTGGAGCGCGATAAAATCATGAGTTTTTTACACAACGTGGGCACATGTGCTATAGGACTGATGGTAATTTTTCATATTTTTTTGTGATGGAGAAGTATCTGAACACTTCTGTCACACCCTAGCTAGTCATGCATCAGAGTGTGTGCATCATGTTTAAAATTTCCATTTAACTTGAAATGGGGATTGTGAAACCCTCAGAATCATTCCTGAAAATGATCCAAATAAAAATTTCTCCAAAAGGGTCCAACAAAATGCTCATGTTGCTCTCTGAAAATATTGGACAGAGATAAAAATCAAACCAATATTTTTAAGAGCTCATAGGTATTTATTTTGGGCATTTGGAATTAATGCATAAATATTTGCATTGGAAATATATTAATTATATATATTAATATATGTCCAAATATTATGCCAATTATAAAGGAGCTCTGGAATAATATATCTAGCTCCTGCAAAAAATTGGCATAAGGTAAATAAATGATTTAATATATTATTTAAATCAAAACAAATGTCAGAAATTAGAAAACAGAAAAATAAATAACAGGAGGAGCTTACCTGGGCTCCTCCACTGTGCGGCCCAGCCAGCAGGCGGCCCAGCCCGCCTCCCTCCTCTGTCGTCTTCGTCCTCGACAGAGGGAGGGGAGTGTGGCCGGCGCGCGCGCGCGCCACCGCGCCACGCCACCTGCTCGGCTGCCTGCCTGCCCTCCCCTCCTCGCTCGATGCCCCGGACGACGCCACGCCTCTCCCCTGCTCTCTCTCACTCTCCCTCAGTTCCTCCCTCCTCTCCCTCGCTCTCTCTCTCAGACGGCCGAACACCACCATCGCCGCCGTTCGCCATAGCAGCCGTCTCCGGCTACCCCTCGCCCCCCCGACTAGCTCAGAGGCTCCGCCACGACCCACTCTTCCTCCCCACCGCTCCACGGGTCTCCGGAAGCCCTGCATCGCCGCCTACGTCGTCGTTCCCCTCCTCGGCCACCGGAGGTCACCGCCGTCGATTCGCTGCACTCCGGCCGTCCCCGAGCCCGCTAACCATCCCTGCAGCTCCGCGATGAGCCACTGATTCGATTCCCCCTTGCCCTGTCGTCCCTAGCCTTCTGTAGCTGCCGCCCCCTTGAGCTCCGAAGCTCGACGCCGCCGGCGATGTCGCCGTCGTGGCCACGGTCACCGTAGCGCCCAACCGAGCACACCCACGTCCTCACCGCACCGCGTAGAAGCCGTAGGTGCCAACCCCGCATCCCCGCAGCCGTTGTAGCCTCGACCCCGAGCTCAACCGAGCTCCGGCAGCCGCCACGGTCGTCGGGGTCGACGGTACAGGCCACCCCAGGCACGGCCACCACCACCGTTCGACGCGCGGGAGCAAGGGCTCTCCAACGAGCCCAAGCACGGCCTCGCCCGTGCCCTGTAGCGCGATCCCGCATCGCGCCGCCGTCTCGGGCCTCGCCGGCGTCATGTCGCCGGTGGGTTTGACCCACCTTGACCACGGCAGGAACCCCCCTGTGTCCCTGACAGGTGGGCCCAGCCCTGTAGCTAATTAGGATTAGCACTAACCGAATCAGTTAAATTAACTACCCCCCCTGACACTGACCAGTGGGCCCCAGCGCCACTAATCCCTAATTAGGATTAATTTAATCCTGTTAAACCCCCCTGTCACTGACGTGTGGCCCCCACACGTCAGGTTTGACCTCAGCCAGCCGCAGTTGACCACTGACGTCATGCTGACGTCATGCTGGCGCAATATTTATATTTTTGGATTTAAATTAAATCAGGAAATTCCAGAATATTATTTAAACTTCAAAAATTCATAACTTTTATTCTGTAACTCCAAATTGGACAAATTATATATGAAAAATGATCAGAAAAATCCAATCTATCCATCTGTACTATTTTCATGCATGATCAAACAAGTTAAATTGATGTTTTAAGCAGAATAAGGAAAAGCACTTTAAGAGGCCATGTTTGAGTTTGAAATTTGAATCTTTGATTCAAATTTGTTCAAACCCTTCTGGTTTTAGTTGCATTAGCCCAACACACTCATATTGCCATGTTTCATGCATGCATCATATTGTTGCACATTGTTTGGTGACGGTTGTGTATCGGTGTCCTTTGCGACAGGTTCTGCCTCCGAGGAGTACCGTGATTACCCTAACGAAGAACCATATCAGTGCATCGAACCATCAGGCAAGCAACCAACCATTTGATCATATCGAGACAATCCCATGTTCTTGCTCCTGCTCTCTTTTACTGCATTAAGACAACGCGTTTCAAACTGCTGTGTGCTACGGTAGTTGAACCCATTTCCTCTGCATGACCTGTCATTGCCACAGTAACTAGATGAAACCCACTAGCATGTGTAGGAGTTGATTGAGCCATATGTATGTGTTGTTCCTACCTTGCTATGCCTGCTATGCTTAGAGTCGTGTCAGGTCTGGTTCATCTGGGTGATGGCTAGAGTGAAATGATTATGTCGGAAATGAGAGTGGTGTGGTGAACACGATTTGGTAAAGGTATCGATGAGAGGCCATGTAGGAGTACATGGTGGGTTGTTTCATTGAAGCCGACCTTAAGCACTGATATCTGTATGTGTGATTTAAGATACAGCTACTACCATGCATTGGGCCCTGAAATATGACCCCGCTCGACTTCTTATTCACCCTAGCTCTCTGTCCAGGAGTTGCAAGTAGTTTCTGGTGTTTGTAGTCTACTGGAGGCCGTGGACAGCGCTGACCGTAGGGGTGGGCTGTGATGCGGTAGGTACGTGGCACGGTGTACCGAATACCCGTTAGGTATCTCGGGAACCCTGTTCACATCGTTCGGGGCCGTATGGGAAACCCCGGCCGGACTCCCTGCGGATTGAACCTGAATAGGCGATAAACCTGGACTAGAGGCTTAAGTGTTTAGGTAGGTCGTGGTCTACACCCACGTCGGCTTTCGCTTGAAGTCTGCCGAGCACATGTCGTGTGCAGACGGTAAGTGGTGGAAACATGTATGAAGAAGTACACCCCTGCAGGGTTAACATGATCTATTCGAATAGCTGCGTCCGCGGTAAAGGACTACTTGGTTGCCTATACAGTTCATAGACAAGTAAATGGAAACTACTAAAAGCCTCAAGATAAGTGTGAGTGCCGAGGATGGCTCTTCCGTAGGAAGACGGAGGTGGATCCTCGGTAGTGTATTGAAGTGGTGAGTAGTGGACTCGTGTGCGCAAAACCATTTCAAGTTGGAGTATCGTAGGATAGTCTAGCCAAGAGTCAAAGCTGGCTTGCTGCAATAACTCCACCAACCCTTCTTGATAATATGCATGTATATAGGATCTGATGTAAGTCTTGCTGAGTACCTTTGTACTCATGTTGCTATAATCTACATTTTACAGAAGACGCTGCAACCCCTTCTGATGGGTTCTATGTAGACGTTGACATCAACGAGTAGGCTAAAGGCCCAGGTGGTGACCCTGAGCTTGTGAAGGACCACGTAGTATAGCTAGGCTTTCCAAGCCTCTTTTATTTTACTAGTTGTCTGTACTCAGACAATGTACTTCCGCTGCTGGTTTGTATGACTGTATGACTTGAATGCTGGGTCGTGTGACCCGTATCTTTGTGTATGCTATGTATGGCTCCCTGAGCCTTAAATAAAGTACTTGTGTCATAGAGTCATGTTGTGATGCTTCGTTGTATTTGCACATATCGAGCATATTGTGTGTATGATTGAAATGCTTGGTATGTGTGGGATCTGACTATCTAGTTGTTTATCTTTAGTAGCCTCTCTTACCGGGAAATGTCTCCTAGTGTTACCGCTGACCATGGTAGCTTGCTACTGCTCTGGAACACTTAGGCTGGCCGGCATGTGTCCTTCTTCGTTCCTGTGTCTGTCCCTTCGGGGAAATGTCACGCTTTGAGTACCGGAGTCCTGTTAGCCCGCTACAGCCCGGTTTACCGGAGTCCTGCTAGCCCAGTGCTACAGCCCGGACCCACTTGCTGATGACCGACACGTTCGAAGCTGGGTCATGGATGCCTGTCCCTGTACGTCTGTGCCACTTTGGGTTTACGACTAGTCATGTCAGCCCGGGCTCTTTATCATATGGATGCTAGCGACACTATCATATACGTGAGCCAAAAGGCGCAAACGGTCCCGGGCAAAGGTAAGGCGACACCCGTGGGGATACCGTGCGTGAGGTCGCAAAGTGATATGAGGTGTTACCGGCTAGATCAATGTGACATTGAGTCGGGGTCCTGACAGCGTTGGCATCAGAGCCGGACTGCCTGTAGGTTCTCCAAGCCAAACTGGTCGATGTTGAGTCTAGAAACTCTTTAGTTATATGTAGGGGAATTGTTTGTGGGTTGGAACGTAAGGCTCTTTTTACTCCTCTATCTTGTGGCATTCTGATCTGAGTCAGTCCATTCTTCCACTGGGGGTTAAGGAATTAGGATCTATTCTCTCTATCAGGATCACGTGTTACTAATCAGTAGTACCTTATAGGTATGATGGATACAAGCATAGTTCAGTTCTTCTACCATATTATGTTGCTAGGATGGTCTCAGAACTTTGATATGATGATGTGGAGTGTGTATGTAATCCTTTGTCAAATGTCTCAAATCCTTCTTGAGCATTTACAGCTGTTATGCTGCCGAAATCTTGCTAGAAATTCTAATGCCTTTGCATTATGATTGTGCTTTCAGATGGCCACTCGCGACCTCAATCAAGTGGTTCGCCTGACTCGATGCCTAGATGTACCCGGCCATACTGCCAAGTTGGTCAGGGTAATGACTGAGGCTGGATACCGCTGGTATCCTAAGTACACGGTCGAAGAGCAATTCCGAGACTTTAATCAAAGCCAGTATCTCTGCACTGTCAGGATATTTCCATCTTATCCTGGATCCACCGAGCCCCTTCATTGCTCCTATGGACTCGGGGTTACTATTGAGATGGCTGTGCAGGACGCCGCCTACTCTATGATGACCATTATGCGAGTCAGATCTGGTCTATTTCGGGACTCTGATTTCCGGTATATGCCAGGATCACTTCCGGGAGCACAAGGGTATCTCCAGGCTATCTATGCTGACCCCACCCAGGAGGATTCACGGACTCGCACCACTGCTGAGATGCTCGAGGATAAGGACCGTGAAAATCGGGCCTTGAGGTTAGAGCTCTTCAATACCCGTGCTGACCACTGGGCTACTTTGACTCGGTTTGCACCGGCGGTGCAAGCTGGATATTCGGATATGCGCGATCTCTATCCTGTGAGATCTGCTCTGCCAGACGTGATGTGTTGGCGTGATGTAGGAGGCATCACCCCACCTCGCGGTCCCCGCAGGCCACCGTCTGTTGGTCCAAGACCCCATCCTAGCCCCTATGGTCCACAAGCTCCGCGAGATCGTCTGTTTCCGGATGATCATGTTGAGCTTCCAGGCTATGGAGGTGACTTCTACGAGGACTACTACGGATCGGTCTGAGTTAGTGATAGTATCACTAGTTCGCACTAGCTGTGTCATCTATCGTCCTGCGTGACTCGTGGGATATGACCTAGTTTGTACTCTTTCAGGAGGTGTAGAAAAATAATGTATAGGAGCTTGGAATGCCTCCGATGAGATGTAATCCTCTTTCACCGTAATAGTACTTTGTTTGGTCTTGTACTAAACCCTGTATGGTGTGTATGACGATGGAATAAAGAAGCAGTCTCTGTATCTACCATGTCATACGGATGATCATCTTGCATTTCGAGTTATTCTTTACATTCTGTATCCTATGTCGGAATTTTATCATCCTGACTAAATCATTGTCTTGTTTACCTAGGATGGTCAACACGCGCGCTAACCCTGCTTCTCAAGAGCAGGCCGAAGGCAGTGAAGCCAGGGATGCAAATCTGCCTCATCCTCCTTCACTAGCCGAGGTTATGATGGAAGCTGAGAGAAACAAGCGGGAGACCAACCGTTTGTTGGAGCATATTGAACAGAACACAGCACACCATCAGAGGACTAACGTGGTGTCACTCAGTGATTTTATGAAATTACATCCACCCACGTTCCACCACTCCGTCGAGCCTCTCGACGCTGATGACTGGCTTCACAGTATCTCTCACAAACTGTGTTCCGCGCTGGTAGCGGAGGCTGACAAGGTCACCTTTGCTGCATATCATCTTGAAGGCCCCGCCAGTCTATGGTGGGAGAATTATGGAGCTATGCGCCCGGCGGGCCATGTCACTACTTGGGCTGAATTCAGCGAGGCTTTCCGTGAACATCACATTCCGGAGGGTCTCATGGACCGTAAACGTGAGGAATTTTGCAGTTTCACCCAAGGCCGACTTTCTGTGGATGTTTACAGCAGGGAGTTTGGTAATCTCGCACGATATGCAACCGAGGAAGTTTCTACTGATGCCAAGAAGCAAGCAAGGTTCCGTAAGGGCCTTAGTCCTGAGCTTCGCCGCGACCTCCGTCTGCATGAGTGCACATCCTTTCAGAAACTTGTTAACAAGGCCATCAGTGCTGAAACTGGTCAGACTGATTATGACGCAACACGCAAGCACGGCCGTGATATGGGTTCCTCATCCGGTGCTGGTCCTCAGAAGCGCCGCGTGTGGGTACCCAACACCGCCCTGCCACCCAGGTTCACACCGAGGCCATCCTTCCAGGCGCCTCGCCCCGTTCAACAGTGTGCACCGGCCAAGCCCTATGGTGGTCCAACTAACAATGCTCCTCCACGTACCAGTTCCGTGACTTGTTTCAAGTGTGGGGAATCTGGTCACTATATGCGTGAGTGTCCCCAGACCAACCCCAACCAGTCTGCTAAAGCTATTGGCCGTGGCAAGCCGACAGGAAAAATATTCCACGCCAAGCCGGTCACCGCTTCACGTGGCCATGTCAATTGTATCTCTGCCGAAGAAGCTCAAGAGGATCCCAACGTCGTTCTCGGTACGCTTCTTGTTAATTGCCACCCGGCATCTGTTCTTTTCGATACAGGAGCCTCTCATTCTTTTATATCTGAAAATTATGCTCGTTTGCATAACGTCGCATTCGGTGATATGCCAACCTCTATGGTAATTCAAACTCCGGGATCCAAATGGCAAACTTCTAGAGTAAGCCATGGAAATGAAATCCAAGTCGACAGACTTGTTTTCCTCGCGTCTCTGATAGCCCTTAAATCTTCAGATATTAATATCATTCTGGGTATGGACTGGATGTCAGCTCATCATGCCCAAATTGATTGCTTCTCTAGGACTGTTCAACTCACTCACCCTTCGGGGAAGATAGTCAATGTCTTGACCCGAATAGCCAAGCGACAGTTATATTCTCTTAACGCCAGCCCTTTGCCAGACCTTGAGGACATTCCGGTAGTCCGTGACTTCCCGGATGTCTTCCCAGAGGAATTGCCAGGTGTTCCACCTGACAGGGATGTTGAGTTCGTAATAGACCTCATTCCAGGAACCGTTCCGATTGCTAGAAGACCTTATAAGATGGCACCACTAGAACTAGCCGAGCTTAAGAAACAACTCGATGAGTCCTTGAAAAAGGGTTTCATCCGACCTAGTTCATCTCCGTGGGCTTGCCCCGTCCTCTTCGTCAAGAAGAAGGATGGTACGGACCGGATGGTTGTAGATTACCGACCTGTCAATTTGGTCACAATCAAGAACAAATATCCGCTTCCCAGGATCAACGACCTGTACGATCAGCTTGCTGGATCCTCAGTCTTCTCCAAGATGGATTTGAGGTTGGGCTACCATCAAATCAAAATCAGAAACGGGGACATTCCTAAAACGGCCTTTGTTACTCGTTATGGCCAATACGAGTACACCGTCATGTCCTTCGGTTTAACCAACGCTCCAGCCACCTTTTCTCGGTTAATGAACTCAATCTTCATGGAGTATTTGGATAAATTCGTCGTGGTTTACCTCGATGATATACTCATCTACTCCAAGAACGAGGAAGAACATGCCGAACATTTAAGGCTAGTGTTGAAGAAACTTCGAGAGCATCGCCTTTATGCCAAATTTTCTAAATGTGAATTCTGGTTGTCAGAAGTGACCTATCTAGGTCATGTAATATCCGGTAAAGGTATTGCTGTCAACCCTGAGCGAGTTCAAGCCGTCCTTAATTGGACTCCACCTGAATCGGTCAAGCAAGTTCGGAGTTTTCTAGGCTTAGCGAGCTATTGTCGCCGCTTTGTCGAGAACTTCTCCAAGGTTGCTAAACCTCTAACCGAACTCCTCAAGAAAGATAAGAAGTTCGAATGGACTCCACAATGTGAGCACAGCTTTCAGGAACTGAAAAGACGCCTGACCTCTGCTCCCGTACTGGTACCGCTAGACTTCTCCAAGGACTTTGTTATCTACTGCGACGCCTCGCGACAAGGACTAGGTTGCATTCTCATGCAAGATCGACACGTAATTGCTTATGCTTCACGGCAATTGCACCCACATGAGGAGAATTATCCTACTCATGATCTAGAGCTTGCAGCCGTAGTCTATGCACTTAAGACCTGGCAACATTACCTCCTCGGTAATCGTTGCGAAATATTCACTGATCACCAAAGTCTGAAGTACATTTTCACCCAACCGGATCTGAATCTCAGGCAAAGACGTTGGGTTGAATTGATCACAGACTTCGACTTAGGAATAACCTACACCCCAGGGAAAGCCAACGTCATGGCTGATGCGCTAAGTTGTAAATCTTATTGTAACAATCTGATGTTACAACAAAGTCAACCGCTTCTCCATGAGGAATTTCGGAAGCTTAACCTTCACATTGTACCTCAAGGTTTTCTTTCCACCTTGGTAGCAAAACCTACTCTTACGGATCAAATCATCGCTGCCCAAAAGCGAGATAAGGGAATATCTAAAATCAAAGAGAACATTGCTAGCGGAGGTGCTAGTTGTTTCTCCACAAATGATCATGGTGTTGTGTACTTTGAGAACCGTCTAGTGGTTCCCAAGAACCAGCATCTACGGCAGTTGATCCTTAAGGAGGCTCATGAATCTCCTCTCACTATTCATCCCGGTAGTACTAAGATGTATCAGGACCTACGCCAGAGGTTCTGGTGGACTAGGATGAAGAGAGAAATTGCTCAGTATATTGCTAATTGCGACGTCTGTCGTCGTGTAAAAGCAGAGCATCAACGGCCTGCTGGCACCCTTCAACCCTTAGCTATTCCTGAATGGAAATGGGATAAAATTGGTATGGATTTCATTACCGGTTTTCCCAGGACCAAGAGAGGGAATAATGCTATCTTCGTCGTTGTTGATCGTCTTTCCAAAGTAGCCCATTTCTTACCTGTTCGTGAGAGTATAACCGCTAGTCAGCTGGCAGACTTATACATCTCCCGAATAGTGTCCCTCCATGGTGTTCCTTTGGAAATTAACTCGGATCGAGGAAGTCTTTTCACCTCTCGATTTTGGGAAAGTTTCCAAAATGCTATGGGGACTCGTCTCTCCTTTAGCACCGCTTTCCACCCTCAGTCGAGTGGTCAAGTGGAACGCGTCAACCAAATTCTAGAAGACATGCTTCGAGCCTCTGTTATCTCATTCGGGATGGACTGGGAGAAGTGCCTTCCATTTGCCGAATTCGCTTACAACAACAGCTTCAATCTAGCTTGGGTAAAGCCCCTTTTGAAGTTCTCTATGGACGACGGTGTCGAACACCCCTTAACTGGTCAGAGACCGGGGAAAGACAATTCTTTGGCCCGGATATGATTCAGGAAGCAGAAGAACAAGTTCGTATCGTTCGTGAAAAGTTGAAAAACAGCCCAATCTCATCAAAAGAGTCAATATGACCGAAAACATAAGGCTATGACTTTCGAGGTTGACGAGAAGGCTTATCTTCGGGTCACCCCTCTGAAGGGAACCCATCGTTTCGGTATCAAAGGCAAATTGGCTCCTCGTTACATTGGACCTTTTCGCATTCTCGCCAAACGAGGAGAAGTTGCCTACCAGTTGGAACTACCTCCGCACCTCTCCAGAGTCCATGATGTCTTCCACGTTTCCCAACTCAGGCGTTGCTTCTCGGATCCTATCCGTGAAGTGGACCACGAAACGCTTGATCTCCAAGATAATCTTACATATCGAGAGTACCCCGTGCGTATCCTCGATCAGGCCGAACGTACCACCCGACGTCATAATATCAAGTTTCTCAAAGTTCAATGGTCGCACCATTCTGAGGATGAAGCAACTTGGGAAAGGGAGGATCGTCTTCGACTTGAGTATCCCGCCTTCTTCCCGGAGGAACCCAAATCTCGGGACGAGATTCTTTTGAGTGGGGGTGAGTTGTCACACCCTAGCTAGTCATGCATCAGAGTGTGTGCATCATGTTTAAAATTTCCATTTAACTTGAAATGGGGATTGTGAAACCCTCAGAATCATTCCTGAAAATGATCCAAATAAAAATTTCTCCAAAAGGGTCCAAGAAAATGTTCATGTTGCTCTCTGAAAATATTGGACAGAGATAAAAATCAAACCAATATTTTTAAGAGCTCATAGGTATTTATTTTGGGCATTTGGAATTAATGCATAAATATTTGCATTGGAAATATATTAATTATATATATTAATATATGTCCAAATATTATGCCAATTACAAAGGAGCTCTGGAATAATATATCTAGCTCCTGCAAAAATTGGCATAAGTTAAATAAATGATTTAATATATTATTTAAATCAAAACAAATGTCAGAAATTAGAAAACAGAAAAATAAATAACAGGAGGAGCTTACCTGGGCTCCTCCACTGTGCGGCCCAGCCAGCTGGCCGGCCCAGCCAGCAGGCGGCCCAGCCCGCCTCCCTCCTCTGTCGTCTTCGTCCTCGACAGAGGGAGGGGAGTGTGGCCGGCGCGCGCGCGCGCCACCGCGCCACGCCACCTGCTCGGCTGCCTGCCTGCCCTCCCCTCCTCGCTCGATGCCCCGGACGACGCCACGCCTCCCCCCTGCTCTCTCTCACTCTCCCTCAGTTCCTCCCTCCTCTCCCTCGCTCTCTCTCTCACACGGCCGAACACCACCCTCGCCGCCGTTCGCCACAGCAGCCGTCTCCGGCCACCCCTCGCTCCCCCGACTAGCTCAGGAGCTCCGCCTCGACCCCCTCTTCCTCCCCACCGCTCCACGGGTCTCCGGAAGCCCTGCACCGCCGCCTACGTCGCCGTTCCCCTCCTCGGCCACCGGAGGTCATCGCCGTCGATTCGCTGCACTCCGGCCGTCCCCGAGCCCGCTAACCATCCCTGCAGCTCCGCGGTGAGCCACCGATTCGATTCCCCCTTGCCCCGTCGTCCCTAGCCTTCTGTAGCTGCCGCCCCCTTGAGCTCCGAAGCTCGACGCCGCCGGTGATGTCGCCGTCGTGGCCACGGTCACCGTAGCGCCCAACCGAGCACACTATCGTGCTCCACACCTCACTAGGAGCACGCAGCACGCACCAACGCCTCCCCAAACACCCTGCAACGCCGATTCCGACCGCACCCGAACTCCGGCCGCCGCTCACGAGCTCGCCGTCGACGGTACAGACCACCCCAGGCACGGCCACCACCACCGTTCGACGCGCGGGAGCAAGGGCTCTCCAACGAGCCCAAGCACGGCCTCGCCCGTGCCCTGTAGCGCGATCCCGCATCGCGCCGCCGTCTCGGGCCTCGCCGGCGTCATGTCGCCGGTGGGTTTGACCCACTTTGACCATGGCAGGACCCCCCCTGAGTCCCTGACAGGTGGGCCCAGCCCTGTAGCTAATTAGGATTAGCGCTAACCACTGTTAGTTAACCCCCTGACACTGACCAGTGGGCCCCAGCGCCACTAATTAGTAATTAGGATTAATTTAACCCTGTTTAACCCCCCTGTCACTGACGTGTGGGCCCCACACGTCAGGTTTGACCTCAGCCAGCCGCAGTTGACCACTGACGTCATGCTGACGTCATGCTGGCGCAATAATTATATTTCTGGATTTAAATTAAATCAGGAAATTCCAGAATATTATTTAAACTTCAAAAATTCATAACTTTTATTCTGTAACTCCAAATTGGACAAATTATATATGAAAAATGATCAGAAAAATCCAATCTATCCATCTGTACTATTTTCATGCATGATCAAACAAGTTAAATTGATGTTTTAAGCAGAATAAGGAAAAGCACTTTAAGAGGCCATGTTTGAGTTTGAAATTTGAATCTTTGATTCAAATTTGTTCAAACCCTTCTGGTTTTAGTTGCATTAGCCCAACACACTCATATTGCCATGTTTCATGCATGCATCATATTGTTGCACATTGTTTGGTGACGGTTGTGTATCGGTGTCCTTTGCGACAGGTTCTGCCTCCGAGGAGTACCGTGATTACCCTAACGAAGAACCGTATCAGTGCATCGAACCATCAGGCAAGCAACCAACCATTTGATCATATCGATACAATCCCATGTTCTCGCTCCTGCTCTCTTTTACTGCATTAAGACAACGCGTTTCAAACTGCTGTGTGCTACGGTAGTTGAACCCATTTCCTCTGCATGACCTGTCATTGCCACAGTAACTAGATGAAACCCACTAGCATGTGTAGGAGTTGCTTGAGCCATATGTATGTGTTGTTCCTACCTTGCTATGCCTGCTATGCTTAGAGTCGTGTCAGGTCTGGTTCATCTGGGTGATGGGCTAGAGTGAAATGATTATGTCGGTAATGAGAGTGGTGTGGTGAACACATTTTGGTAAAGGTATCGATGAGAGGCCATGTAGGAGTACATGGTGGGTTGTTTCATTGAAGCCGACCTTAAGCACTGAGATCTGTATGTGTGATTTAAGAATCAGCTACTACCATGCATTGGGCCCGAAACCAATGGACCCTCTCGGCTTCTTATTCACCCTAGTTCTCCGTCCAGGAGTTGCAAGTAGTTTCTGGTGTTTGTAGCCTACTGGAGGCCGTGGACAGCGCTGACCGTAGGGGTGGGCTGTGATGCGGTAGGTACGTGGCACGGTGTACCGAATACCCGTTAGGTATTTCGGGAACCCTGTTCACATCGTTCGGGGCCGTATGGGAAACCTCGGCCGGACTCCCTGCGGATGGAACCTGGATAGGCGATAAACCTGGACTGGAGGCTTAGGTGATTAGGTAGGTCGTGGCCGACACCCACGTTGGGCTTCCGCTTGAGGGTTGCCGAGTACATGTCGTGTAAACGACGGTAAGTGGTGAGAGCGTGTATGAAGGAGTACACCCCTGCAGGGTTAACATGATCTATTCGAATAGCCGCGTCCGCGGTAAAGGACTACTTGGTTGCCCATACAGTTCATAGACAAGTAAATGGAAACTGTTAAAAGCCTCAAGATAAGTGTGAGTGCCGAGGATGGCTCTTCCGTAGGGAGACGGAGGTGGATCCTCGGTAGTGTATTGAAGTGGTGAGTAGTGGACTCGTGTGCGCAAAACCATTTCAAGTTGGAGTATCGTAGGATAGTCTAGCCAAGAGTCAAAGCTGGCTTGCTGCAATAACTCCACCAACCCTTCTTGATACTATGCATGTATGTAGGATCTGATGTAAGTCTTGCTGAGTACCTTTGTACTCATGATGCTATAATCTACATTTTTTACAGAAGACGCTGCAACCCCTTCTGATGGGTTCTATGTAGACGTTGACATCAACGAGTAGGTTAAAGACCCAGGTGGTGACCCTGAGCTTGTGAAGGACCTTGTAGTATAGCTAGGCTTTCCAAGCCTCTTTTATTTTACTAGTTGTCTGTACTCAGATAAGTTACTTCCGCTGCTGGTTTGTATGACTGTATGACTTGTATGTTGGGTCGTGAGACCCGTACCTTTGTGTATGTTATGTATGGCTCCCTGAGCCTTAAATAAAGTACTTGTGTCGTAGAGTCATGTTGTGATGCTTCGTTGTATTTGCACATATCGAGCATATTGTGTGTATGATTGAAATGCTTGGTATGTGTGGGATCTGACTATCTAGTTGTTTATCTTTAGTAGCCTCTCTTACCGGGAAATGTCTCCTAGTGTTACCGCTGAGCCATGGTAGCTTGCTACTGCTCTGGAACACTTAGGCTGGCCGGCATGTGTCCTTCTTCGTTCCTGTGTCTGTCCCTTCGGGGAAATGTCATGCTTTGAGTACCGGAGTCCTGTTAGCCCGCTACAGCCCGGTTTACCGGAGTCCTGCTAGCCCAGTGCTACAGCCCGGACCCACTTGCTGATGACCGACACGTTCGAAGCTGGGTCATGGATGCCTGTCCCTGTACGTCTGTGCCACTTTGGGTTTACGACTAGTCATGTCAGCCCGGGCTCTTTATCATATGGATGCTAGCGACACTATCATATACGTGAGCCAAAAGGCGCAAACGGTCCCGGGCAAAGGTAAGGCGACACCCGTGGGGATACCGTGCGTGAGGTCGCAAAGTGATATGAGGTGTTACCGGCTAGATCGATGTGACATCGAGTCGGGGTCCTGACAACTTCCCTCTACGCGGATTGCTCTTCGCACGTCTACGACTGTGGCCGACGGCCTCCGGGGCTAGCATACCGTCAAATCTTGCGTAGGCGACCTCTCACAAATCTGGAAGTGTTGAGGCGGTTGCAAACGCCCAGCACGCATCTCCGGGGTGTGCCCCCCTCTCACGGACGCCGCCGCCGCCGGCACCTGGAGGGGGGAAACGGACGTGTCGGGTCTACACGGAGTGGATGTAGCTGTGGGTTTGGCCCGGATGTTGCTTCCCAGTGTCCCTCTGGGCCGACCTAACACAACCGGGTGGAGAGGTCCACTGGTCAAAGCCCGTCCGTGCGAAGTCAAAGGGCTAGATCCCGTGGTCAAACGCTACAGGGTTAGGCGGGACGGGGGCCCTGGGGGGTAGCAATGCCACCGGAGCGTCGTACCGGGCCCTCATACATGCGGGGTGGTGTTGTGGCATGTCCGAAGAGGCGGCACGCGTCTCCGGGTTGTGGCGCCCCTCACGGACGGCAATGAAACGGTAGTAGACGTTCTGCGGTAACGATGCAGCGTGAATATTATTAAATACTTGGAGCGCGATAAAATCATGAGTTTTTTACACAACGTGGGCACATGTGCTATAGGACTGATGGTAATTTTTCATAATTTTTTGTGATGGAGAAGTATCTGAACACTTCCCTGTACGCGGATTGCTCTTCGCACGTCTACGACTATGGCCGGCGGCCTCCAGGGGCTAGCATACCGTCAAATCTTGCGTAGGCGGCCTCTCACAAATCTGGAAGTGTTGAGGCGGTTGCAAACGCCCAGCACGCGTCTCCGGGGTGTGCCCCCCCTCACGGACGCCGCCGCCGGCGGCACCTGGAGGGGGGAAACGGACGCGTCGGGTCTACACGGAGTGGATGTAGCTGTGGGTTTGGCCCGGATGTTGCTTCCCGGTGTCCCTCTGGGCCGACCTAACACAACCGGGTGGAGAGGTCCACTGGTCAAAGCCCGTCCGTGCAAAGTCAAAGGGTTAGATCCCGTGGTCAAACGCTACAGGGTTAGGCGGGACGGGGGCCCTGGGGGGGTAGCAATGCCACCGGAGCGTCGTACCGGGCCCTCATACATGCGGGGTGGTGTTGTGGCATGTCCGAAGAGGCGGCACGCGTCTCCGGGTTATGGCGCCCCTCACGGACGGCAATGAAACGGTAGTAGACGTTCTGCGGTAACGATGCCGGCGGCCTCCGGGGGTTAGCATACCGTCAAATCTTGTGTAGGCGGCCTCTCACAAGTCTAGAAGTGTTGAGGCGGTTGCAAACGCCCAGCACGCATCTCCGGGGTGTGCCCCCCCCCTCACGGACGGCGTCGCCGCCGGCACCTGGAGGGGGGAAACGGACGCGTCGGGTCTACACGGAGTGGATGTTGCTCCCGGGTGTCCCTATGGGCCGACCTGACACAACCTGTGGCCCCGCTCACGGTCGGCGATGACACGGTAGTAGACAGATCAGGCGCTCGTATAGTTACCGGATCAGGCAGTCGGTAACGGTACCCCTCAGTCAGTTGCTCTCCTATGTATCACCTTTCGCGAGACCATAGAAAATATTTATATTATAATGAAATTTTGCTGACCATAGAAAAATTCGGTTCAAAAAAATTCAAGAACGTGTATTTGAAAATATTTAATATGTACGTACAAATATTTTATATGTATATGAAACTTTTCAATGCGTATGAAAATAATATACACTAAAAATATATTTGAAGACAGCTAATAATATATGCTGTAATTAACATGTATACGGCTAGTTTGTAATGAACATGTATAAAAAAGGAAATAAACCTATGCCTACGGCTTAGCCGTCGGCATATATGCCACGTGGGATTATTTATATATGCCGACGGCTAAGCCGTCGGCATAGGGCGCCTTATCCACTCGCTGGTCAACCCGCGCGCAGCCTCATCCACTTGTTCTATCCTCCACTCGCCGCTCAACCCCGGCCGCACCGTCCGCCGACCCGCCGCCACTCCTCGCCACCCGCTCCACCCGCGCCCCTCCCCTTCCCTCGCCCCTCCCCGCCTCCACCCCGACC